>NC_061848.1:25595712-25615712 GCF_019202785.1 Penaeus chinensis
GTGTTTGTATATGTTAAGGCCATTCACATCAAAACCACTACTCGAACCACTTCTCTCAAAATCCACTTTATGCTGGATATTAAAATTTCAATAGCCCTACTATTACAATTGAAAACAGAGGCTAGTGTACCACTTTTCACTGGATGTAATAAAAAATGAGTGTCCACTTGACCCTCATTCTGATCAACTGTCTGGCACAGGAGTGGTAATTTGGAAAGTTACTGTGGCTGCCTTTTCCATTCACCTTGTTGGTAGTGTCTTGTCTCTCTGTTAGTATCATTATTTTCTGTCTTTGAAGTTTGATACTGAAACTTGGTAAGTCTTTCCTTAAATGGAAGAAGAGACCTCTGGTGGATGAGTTAAACCTGTCTCTCACATGAGCAGGTAAAAGGCAAAAACTACTTAAATGTTTCCACAGCTGCAAACCACCATTTTGGGACTTTAAAATTAAACATCAATATTAATTTTATACTCTAGATTGAACTGGTATTATACCGAGACCAAATGAATGTTCTAACAACATAGCTTAATTTGATATATATCTGAACAATTTCATTTTGGTGCGAGCATTCCTTTAATGCTGAGGGGCATGTGTTTGGATGTATCTTTGTATGTTTTCCATGTATTTGTATTTGTGCATATGTATATATATTCATGTCTATGTTTATGCTTGGGTTTATGTCTGTATGTCTATGAGCATTTTTGTGACAGTGTGTTTACTTTACTGTATGTCTGTAAGCATGGCCTAGGACTGTTAAGCTAGGGTATTTGAGGTAAGTCCCTACCCCTGAGAAAGTTTAAGGATTTTTCCCAAATTGATTAAATGCTTAACCCCTTTGTGGTGGGTGAAAATAAAAAAAAACTCTATGCTCTGGAGATCAATGGCAACGCGCTGACTTTGAGCGCGGGACTTCGGCACATCAAGCCGAATCACCAGCTCGTAGCATTTTGGCACAGATTGGGCGGTTTGTTTTGACACCTCAAGACGTGACCCGTCAGGAAAGGGTTAAACTGACCCTTCCGCTCCTCTCCCAGGCAATCAGCTCACCAAGAGCACTTCTAGTACTCGAGATGGCTAGTCTGTAACATTTTATATACGTGTGTGTGTGTGTGTGTGTGTGTGTGTGTGTGTGTGTGTGTGTGTGTGTGTGTGCATGTGTGTGCATGTGTGTGTATGTGTATGTGTATGTGTGTATGTATGTGTGTGTGTATGTGTGTGTGTGTGTGTGTGTGTGTGTATGTGTGTGTGTGTGTATGTATGTGTATGTGTGTGTGTGTGTGTGTGTGTGTGTGTGTGTGTGTGTGTGTGTGTGTGTGTGTGTGTGTGTGTGTGTGTGTGTGTGTGTGTGTGCATGTGTGTGTGTGTGTGTGTGTGTGTGTGTGTGTGTGTGTGTGTGTGTGTGTGTGTGTGTGTGTGTGTGTGTGTGTATGTGTGTGTGTGTGTGTGTGTGTGTGTGTGTGTGTGTGTGTGTGTGTGTGTGTATGTGTATGTGTATGTGTGTGTGTGTGTGTGTGTGTGTGTGTGTGTGTGTGTGTGTGTGTGTGTGTGTGTGTGTGTGTGTGTGTGTACATTGTTGTTTGTGTGAGTTAATGAGATAATGAGTGAGTAAGGAGATAGAGCGAGACAGTGAGTGCATGAGTGAATAAGTGAGGGAATGAGGGGGTGTTTGCTTTTGCATGTATGTGTTGAGAGTGTGTGTTAGATTTTACAGCAACAGTATTGAAGTGTGAGGCATAGGAGACTACACAAGGAGGACAATGAAAGAGATTAAACATTAATTAGGAGATAACAAATATGTGTGTTTTGGATACCCAGAATGAGCACATTGTTTTCTGTTTGAGTCATTATACTCTAAGTAAGTAACATACAGTAAATTGTAAAATGAATGCTAAATAGATACATGATGGCAATAAAAATATTGTCTGTAGCATGGTAGAGCCACCAGTATATACTGATCAATATAAAAAATGTATAAGTGTAAACAGATTAAAACCTTGTTTCTGTCATCTAATATAAACATATCAGGCCATCTCTCATAATGTAAAGACCAAAAGCTTAAGAGAGCATTATCTACAGCACAGCTCAGTTCACTACATACCCTGTCCATAACATCTACCCAAAATTTTAATCAAACAGCCAATGCCATTTCATTATCGTTGCTACAGGTATTTATCATTTGGAATTTAACTATTATATCAGCTTATTTCCTTTTATTGGGGGAAGAATTTTATGCAGTCCAGAAAAAATCAATCTACAGTTATCCCACTCAACAGGAGTAAAACAGCATTTAGGGCAAGAGTGTGTCTTGCCGAAACCCTAGCTTGCCAGGTTCTTTTATGTGGTAAAATCATTACACTATACAGCAATATATCAGTTCTACAGTGCCTAATATGTCGTAAATCTGGAAAAATGCATATGATATCTGCTTATATTAACTCTCAATACTTTATTAATTATTCTGAAGCAAAACAAGTTTACCAAAACAATAACTTTGACCAAAATACTACAAGATGAAAAAGTACATCTGCTTACTAATTTTTATGAAGGATTATTTACAGATTCACATATCACCTTTCCAGAAGTATGACTACAACATTTACAAAGCTAAAAAAGATCCAGTAGAGTTTACTAGGGAGTTTCTTGGTATACACAGTATATAATCAATACCCATACAGTGCATATGTGAAGTGTTATCACAAACAAACTCATGTTGTGTCTGCAGTCACCTGTACATCCGCTTTGCAGGCCTGAGTGGTAATGAAGGTGTTATTCAATATAGTATCAATAATTAAAAGTACAAGATATTTGATATCACAATACAATTTTCAACTGGCATTTCACACAAAAGATCATATGCTTGTTTCATGTGCGAGTCATCCAGGAGTAACATCTTGATGAGTTTGAATAACATACAAAACACTGATCAGGTTATTTATCTTCAATGAAAAGTTATTGAGTTTTTGAGAATAGAGTTGTTCCAAAGAGTTAGGATATTATAGACAATAAGAAAGGAAAGTACTAAAAATAAACAATTCCCCAACAATCATGTTGTTCAGGATGAATATTAGCAAAAATATTCCTGAAAAGTTCAATAAATGAATATATATATTACAGCAATAGATATAACCATATGGTCCATGGTGGAGCATTTCTTCATAGGGCACACACTGCAAGTATACAATGAGTCTTCTACAAAGTTCACTTGTAAACACACATCTCCCTCCTATTATGTATGGATTTGCAACTCATAATTAAATCTAAACAATTATTTCTTCTGCTTGTTGCTGACATTTTATTTGTATACAAAAAGGCATACAAAAATATATGCCTTGAAGATTAACAGTGTAGTACGATTGTTAAACTATTACCTGTAAAATAAAAAATATAAATTCAGTATGAAAGGATTTTGTTTTGTAAATACTAGACTTAAAACTAAGAAATAATGGTTACAATTACACTTAAATGTACCTGTCTTTACTATAAAACACTTTACTCCCTATTAGACAGGTTCTTTCACTTCTAACAAAGTTATAAAATATTAATAATGTAATATCCTGAAGAATCAACAGTTAGCTGATTCATTTTCTGAATGTTCAAGACAATTGAGATTTTCTCTGTTATCATCCAAATGAAAGTTACTTTGCCAACAAAAAGGAAACAGGCAAGATCTGAAAACCTAAAAACTTTCTAATTTTTCCATCTCAAAATCCGTCTGTGCCATGAAGTTTAGCAAACATTTACGTCATAATATCAAACTATACATTGAAAACTTTTAATCTTCCAAAACAATCTTCTATAGTATAATTCTCATTTGCTTCACTTTCTGTATGACTCACAATAGACACTGAGGTAGTAATTAAATTAAAGGCTTCTTCTGTGATGGACTCCTCTAAAATCTGTCTGTCTATCCTTCACACTGCCTCTTCGTTATATCCAGCACATCTTCACAAGTACGCACCTACTCTTCCACAACCCCCCCTCCAAAATTACTATGATTATTCCTTGAAAAATGAGGAATGCAAATGAAAAATAGGAGGGGAGGAGGGAGGGAAGGAGGCAGGAGGAGCAGAAGGAAGGAAGGAAGGACGGAAGGAGGGGTGAGAGAAAAAAGGACAGATGACCTTCTGTGGCTGTAGCTAGACTCCCAATGGTTCTGTTCCTCCTCCCACACTGCTACTATAATATGAGATGATGAATGAGTTAGTTGATGCAGGACATGCTCCAACTACTTGCCATGTGCAGATTTCAAATGGGTTCAGCAAACTGGACAAGGGACCTCTTACAAAGCACCTTCATGACATAGCCTGTGCAGCTATGATATTGCCACAAGGTTATTTGACAAAGTGATGGACTGTTGATAATTACTTTTGCAGCATTAGGTGGCTTATTTAAGTAGGATTTTGCATATTTATCTTCTTTGTATCACAGGATGGTAAGCGTAACAGATAACAATATATCACATGCAAAGTGGAACATACAGTGGAACATATTTGTCATATTCATATATATATATATATATATATATATATATATATATATAAACAAATACACACACACACACACACACACACACACACACACACACACACACACACACACACACACACACTCACATACACACATACACACACACACACACACACACACACACACACACACACACACACACACACACACACACACACACACACACACACACACACACACACACACACACACACACACACACACACACACACACACACACACACACACACACACACACACACACACACACACACACACACACACACACACACACACACACACACACACACACACACACACACACACACACACACACACACACACACACACACACACACACACACACACACACACACACACACAATGGGTCTAGAACATTATACATGGATTTATATACCAGACCTCCCAGTGGGACTGAACTCTTTCCATGTTTACTTCCTGTTTGTCTCTCTGTGTTTCAAGACTGGGCTAGTGTCTTTATTTAAAGTATGTTCTTTGCTGGTTGCCATATAGTTTATGCGAGTTGTTTAGCCACTCTCCCCTTTGGAAGTGACCAATGTCAGGTGCTTGTTGATATATGTAAGATGCCTCAACATGATCAGATTCTGATGGTTTCCTCATTGTGGGCCTGGTAGGAACTGCGTTGTGCACATGATTTATTCCCATGGGATAGCGGTGTACATTGCATGCCCTCCTCTCGTGACTGTGTCAGCTGGGTTGGGCAATGCAAATGTTATGGCTTTCCATGCCTCTCCATGGCTACTAAAGTTATTTGTTTGTTTTACTGCCTTGCCTCACATCAGGCAAAGTTAGTGGCCACCATTAATATTGACTTCTTAGAAGTTAATCCTTTGCTTCTTCTTGCTGATGACTCAGTGCCAATGATCAATCTGGGAGTTAATTAGCCCTTTGAGGTAAGACTACCAGATAATTGCTCAATATGTTAAGTGCAGGACACTGCTATTTCCTTTATTCCCCTGTGTTCTTTTCAAGGACAGAGCATGAGAAATCTGATGGATGGAAAATTCTATTTCTCTGTCTGTAGAGGCTTGACACAAGCAAAGATCTCCTTTCATGTTCTCTTTGTTTTAGTTTGTGTACGTATGAGTTGTACATACACACATACAATATGTCAATTCATAAACAAAAGGCAACAAAGAAATTATAAATGTAGATTCTATTTAAATATCATGCATTTTTGGTAGCAACTGCAAGGACACTTACTGGTCAGACTGTAAGTAAGTGTAACGCAACAAAATCTTGGCAAAGTCTAGTTCTGTGATGGCAGGCAGGCCCTTTGAAAATTCATTGAACTCAATCTCCAGTACTTCTGTCTGTAGGTTTTCCATAAACCTGAAATAAAGATAATAAAATCCACATTAGACAATAAGAACGCTTATCTATTTCTGATATACGGCTTTAAACATAACCCTTAATTAGTACTTGTGTACACCAATCATATAATGAAGTAAAAAAGGTTGCAGCTCAAAAACATTCATATTTTGAGAAATTAACAAATTATTACATGTAGCAAATGCCATGATGCTATCCTAGTATCATTACTAAAAAGCAAACTGAATAAACCCTTAGATCCTTGTGTCATACAGCCATAAATCCGGACATTGGGCAACTGTGAGTGGCCACTCTACTGGGTATGCGGCTTGTAGGCTGGGCGTACGCCAACACTCATGTGTGGTGACAAGACTCTGTGCCTCCTATTTGCAAAGTTATTTTTTCTTTTCATGCATAAGTGCTTTTAGCTTTTTTGCCATTTTATGTATAAGCATTTTTAGCTTTTTTGCCATTTACCAGTGTCCATATTTGTCATTTGATTTGCATCATCCACATTATCATCTCTCTAGGCAGTCTACAGCTCAGTGTAAGAAAAATGAAAATACTTAACAGTTTGTCATTTCATGACTTTTTTTTTTTTTTTTTTTTTTTTTTTTTTTGGTAATATTCAATTTTCTGTAATACAAACTGTGCCACTGGTCACTGTGCTAGGAATATACTGCTGAGCATGGAAATAGCATCTTCCATGGAGCTGATGCTCTTCCAGTCATGGAAGAGCATCAGCTCATGGACATTACATTCCACACTCTTTTCTTGATGGGAATAATGGAATAATCCAAAGAGGTTTGTGCACTTGTGGCGAGTCTTTTCCGTCACCCCAGCTCAGCTGAAACGCTCACGATGGCAAGTTCGTGTCACCAGATTTTCCCATGATGGCATATTCATGTCACCTGCCGTACGTGCTAAATCTTTTCATGACGTGATAGTCGCGTCATCCAGATCAACATGTCAACAGTTACAAAATCCTCTTGGTCTTATCTTTTTCTGTTACAGTCTCACTATTACAGAACAAGTTTAAATTGATTATGGATCAATATTCATAATTTTCACTTCCAAAAATGAACATATTTATTGTTGTAGTATGTGTATATGTGAGAGTTGTAGAGAAGAAAATATGTGTTAAGTAATAATAATAATAAATGATAAATACAGAAAGAGAGGAAAATTCAAAGAAGCCATCATCAGCACGAAAGACAATCACAGGAAATCGCAAAACCTTCCAAAAGACTCACATCTTAAATTCTTCGAACTTGAGGTCCTGCTTTCCTTTCTTGCCGAAGAAGTGGAGTAGCAAAGTGGTGTCGACAACATGACTCTTCTGCAGCTCATCCTCCAGCACTTCCTCCACCTCCCCGTCCTCTGCCAAGTCATTGTGTTTGAGTCAAGCAGTCTTACATATATATATATTTTTTTAAATACTTATTTATTATTATTACGTTTTAAAATCTATTGTGATACAGTACACGGATCTCAAAAAATATGTGGGATGATGACAATTATGATGATGGTGGTGGTGAAAGAGGAGAAGGGCAAGGATAATGAGGAGGAGGAGGAGGAGGAGGAGGAGGAGGAGGAGGAGGAGGAGGAGGAGTGGAGAAGGAGTAAGAAGAGGAGTGGGAGTGGGAGGAGGAGGAAGATGAAGAGGAGAGGAGGAGAAGGAGGAGGAGGAGGAGGAGGAGGAGGAGGAGGAGGAGGAGGAGGAGGAGAAGGAGGAGGAGAGGGGAAGGGGAGGGCAGGGAGGAAGAAGAGAAAGAGGAGGGGGAGGAGGAGAGGAAGACATGAATAATAATAATAATGATGAGGGGATGAGTTGCAGGTGTGCATGCAATGGCTAATAAATAAGAAGGGCCATCTTGAAAAATGGCAGGTCCAAAGAGGGATGCCTGGAGGATGGCCCCTTGGAGGAAGAGGGGCTCTGTCACTGGTTTGTAATTGACAAGCGAATGTGTATGCACAGCAGGATCGGGTCAAAGGGCAAGTGTTACGGGCTTGGCCTCTCATATATTATGGCCTGAACAGTCACAAATTGATGGTATTTCTCTTATGACTTGTAGTCCACAGCAGGCAGGGTATGACTGGCTGTCCCTGCTAGTTGGAGGTTGTGGTTGATAGAACTTTAGCCTATCTTAGACTGCTTGGCATATGATTTTTTTGAGACCAGATGTAAACCTGCGTATTCTGATAGTTATAGGAATTAAAAAAAGGTTGCCTTCCAGAAAGCCAAAGAGACCAGATACTTTCATACGAACATAAAATTATTAAGTCTAGTATTTCCGAAGATATACGCTAGTATAGATCAAGAATAATGAGGCAAACCATAAATTCTTAAGCACTAAATATAATTCCGACAGATGAAAATTAGCTAAAAATTTTAATTCACTTGTAAATAACTCACAATACTTGCATAATTCTATGGGAATACACCTCCAGCTTTCACTAAGGTCTCCCTCCTTCCTTTTCTGATATTTCTAACCTTGCAGCCCACCACTTTGAAGAGATAATTAGGCTCTATAGGCAAATACCTCATGATACTTATCACATGTACTGTGCATCAAAAGGTCAGACAAAAGAGTAGTCTGGAGGATGGCCCTTTAGAGAGTAGGGGCTCTGTCGAGGATGGGCTGACTCCAGGACAAGTGTGTAGACAACATGATCAGGTTGTAGGTCATACATGAAGGGGTATGGCCTGTTGTATGGCCTGGGTCAAACACCAGATAGTTCATGGTATGACTGGTCTGCCCAAAGTAGGCACGTATGATTGGATGTTCCTGCACATTGAAGGGCATGATCTTGATGGGGCCTTGGCCTATCTCAGAATGAGGAGGAAGAGGAGGAGAAAGAGAAAGATGAGGAGAGGAGGAAGAGGAGGAAGAAGAGTAAGGGAGGAATAGGACGAGGAGGTTCAAGCAGGAAGGATGATATGTAGTCGATATGGATAAGAATAATGGTGATGATAATGATGCTTTAACCCAATGCTGCTGTGAAAAAAAAGAAAAAACAAAAAAAGAAAAAAAGAGAGAAAAAAAAGGGGGAAAATGCTAAGCTCATTTTTTATATTTTTTTGTGAAATGTCTCTGCACATAGATGGCTCTGCTAGCGCTTAGCCACAAAGGAGTCAATTATTAGACCTTGTGACCTTACCTGATTTGAATTGGCGGGACAAATGTATTTTTTGCTAGTGCTATGAATATCATTGGTGTTATTTTTATTATAAACATTAAAATTACTATAATGTTATAAACATTAGTAACGGCAAAATAAGATACCATAAAATAGTTTGATAAATCAAAGAAAAGGGTAAACAAGCGAGACAGGCAGTACTCGTAAGTGGCTCATTGGTGACTTAGTACAAGTGTAGCAATCTATCAAATAAGTAACTCGCAGTGGGCATGACACATATGTATATGTCATGCACGTTGGCATTAAAAAGACATGAAAGGATATTCCAAGGAAATAAGGGTAAATTTCCTGTTTCATTGTCAGATATCAGGGTATCCTACATGAAACTACTTCCAAAAGAGGAGGATAAAAATAAATCTGTGTCATTCATCAAGTCTCACAGTCCCCTTACCTAAAGAGGCTAAATATGATTTGTCACAAATTCCTACAACAAGCACTAACAAAGAATATCAAATTTAGTATCAGTTATGTACTGCCCATTACTTACCCCCTTCTGTCTGTTTAACTGCTCCCTCCAAAGCTCGGTTTAGTCGGTCTCTGCGAGCAGTACTGAAGATCTTCTCAAGCTGTAAAATCAGTGGTCAATATTACTTTCATCACTAGTTTGCTCTGCATGTTACAGTAACCAAATACTAGAAAAGCCTTGCAGAGCTAATATATGTTCATGTTTTAAATCACAGTTACTTTTGCCACAAAATTATCTTCACATCAAGCACTTTTGAATACAAAGTTATGAAATATAAATTCTCATGATATCAACAAATTACAATATATAGTGATCAGCAATTCTTATAGTCATAATTGAAAGCCCAAAGAAATAGCATATCTCTGAAGCAAAAGTCACACCACATATGAGGTTGCGAAAGTCCCATCATGTGTTTTGAAATCAACTAGCTTGAAACACTCCATTGTCTAAAGTAGCAAACTATGTTATGACCACAGAAGGAATAATATCTGAAACTGTAACATTAGGGAGAAGAATGAGTTATGTGAGTATCATGGTACATGAAGAACATTGCAATCTATATTTGGCAACTAAAAACACATTTATTAATGATATTAGACTAGTTCTAACTATTTATATCTATGAAAAAGTCAATACACAGAAATATACAACAGCATCTCTGCTACAGGGGCAAAAAAGCATTTTCTTCCTTCATTTACATATCTTATCAATCAATATTCACTGTATTACACAAAGGTCATTATTATTGTAGGTCTAATAGATCAAACACATTTTCCAAAAATGGCAGTAAATACAATCATACAGGGCATAAATCCCTTTATATTCCCTGTTGGTCATCTAGAGAGGAAGATTTAAAGGAGAAATATAAGCAAACCCACAACCCAGAGGTCACAAATGAGAGAACAATCCTTGAGCTTTGGCAGACATGCCTGGAAACTCCCGCAAAAATAGGCCATGACAAAGACTAGACCCTGCACAGCACCCATTTCTACAGATATGGAAAAAAAACAAGAGCTAACAACACCAAAGCTCATGTGAAAAGCTTGAAGACATGAAAAGCTGTGGGTATCAACAGGATCTACCCAGAAATACTTGTCACCTTGGAAAACAGAACATATAGTGGCTGGCCATGGCCATGACAGATATCAACACAAAAAGCAAGTACTCCCTTATCTGAAGACATGATAAAATTAAAGTTATAATCAAATTTGGTGAAGACTAATCTACACTGCTGTCTCTTCTAATTTCTTGAAGGAGTCATCTTATCTAGACCAAAAAGGGATCCCTTAGAACAAGTTCTTGCTTGACATTCCACTGAGATGCAAGCTATGACAATAGCAGATATCCGGGGCAATCTTCACAGGCCTGTCAGCAGCCTATGATACAGTCTCATGAAATAGACATAAATTACAACTGATCAGAACAATAAAATATATGCAAATTTTGAATCTGATAAGAACCTTGTATTTTAGCAAGGATGTCAGCAAAGTTAGAAAAACAGTCCCATATTGACTGGTTCTAACTCTTCTCATTCTTTTCCCCAGTGGCATACCAAGAACAGCTCTGAAATCTGGAAATGCACACGTTCTGAATATGGTGCACCTTTAACAACGCATAACACTAAAACTATCCCTTTTTAGCAGAATTTGACACAGAATATCTTGAATTAACATGGAACTAGGCTCTAACCTCCATGACAAATATTAAAGTCAATGCACAAAAACAACTTTGGGAACATTTATGCTAAATTGTAGCACAGTACTGTGCCTCAAAATAGCACTACAGAGTCCACTCCTAAAAAAGTTAAATAATTAAACAAGTTCATAAGGATAATGCAGCAGTCCAACTTAAATGAGTACAATCATTTCCCCCACAAATCTGAAGAAAATAAGCAACTCAAAAGAAGTATGTATATCCAATAGACGAATACCTAAATACCCCATAGCAGCTTATGTTCGGTCCCAGCTTCCTCCAGAATAAAATCCTGGAAACCTTGCTATAGGTCTAGACGAATAGAGTTCAACATTGCAGGAGTTTGGCTAAATAAATGGCAGAGGCCTGATTCGAGACCTAGGACTTTACACTACAACCAGGAACAATGGACCTTGGTAGAAAGATAAAGGTCAGAACATGGTAGAACAGCAATGAACATGTATTGCTATGAGCTGTAAGAGTCCCTTCTCTGTCCTGCATTCCATAAAGGAGGCATGGTCACAGACCATCTGCTGCTGTACTGCCCAATAACAGGACTATGTGAAGGCTTGATAGACTATCAACAAAATCAGATAGACCTTCGCAATGCAAGCAAATGAACATGCTATGGAGAAGAAGCCACATTTCACTTTACACAGCATTTCAATATAAAGACAGCAATTTAGAAAAATTGTAAACTTGTCCATTTATCTCAATACAATGCAATTCATAAAGGAGATATGGAAAAACCCTTCAAATTTACATTTTAATAGCAAGGAGAGGCAAAGAATGCTAACCTTAGACCAGGGGAGGATATATCCCCTTGGGGTAATAAGTAGAATAGATGAATATTACCTATTGAATAAAAATGGTTTCCCTCAGGGAAAAGATCTTATTCCATATTGGTTAAAAGGTACATACAGTAAAGACAATAAACATGGTCAGGTCAGTTCTTCTCCAAATAATATGCTGGAAAAAATACTACCACATAAGAACAGTAAGAAAATCAGTAAAAAGATTTATGAAAGTTAAACAAATGAGAAAATAAGGAGAAGCCAATAAAAAAAAAAAATATATATATATCTATAATACATAGGACATTGGTAAAAATTCATGACACAACTGACCAATAGTCATATACATATATTTATCTATAGACACAACACAATAAACAGTGACCCGGACATAAAGAAAAACATGAATAGATAATGTACAGACTTTTGCCTTTGCCTTCATAACAATATAATTCTATTATTACACCATAAGTACTTATATAATTAACATAGTCAATGTGAGTTACTATCATGTTAGAAACTAAGGAAAAATTACAATATCAAAACATTCGTGTCAGTACACAATCATGTATTTAATTCACATGACAAACTGCTATACAGTATTTGCAAATAACCACACACATCACTGCTTATGAAGAAAGATATTCAACATGTTAATCACACAGAACTACATGAGCTGGTCAGAGTATATACAACATTAGACAATGAATCAGCTAACAATGATGTCAGTATTCATTCTGACATTGAAGGAAATGGTACACAGCCTTGCCATAAGCCAGAAGGGAAGAGCCTGCCTCAAAAACGAGATAAAAAAGAAAAAAAAAAAGAAAAGAGAAAGAAAGCATAAAAACCTTATTTTGAAATCTACTGTCCTTGATTTGCTTATTCTTTCTAACTGTATTCATCAAGTATTTTTTTTTTCCATCTACGTAGCTTTTATTCATCTAATAATTTCTCTAAAGCAGTTTCTAATGAACTTTTGTATAAAGTTCTTATTTGTCCTTTTGGAACGTGTTATGGGGAACATCATGGGACCAGCCTTTAAAAGAAAAAGATCATATACTCAAAAAGAGAATGCAAAATCAGACAGAATTCTAAGGTTTATGTGAAGGCTTAACTGACTATGGATAAAACAAGTCATTCATCTTGATAAAAACCATATTAGAACTGCTGAGCTTAATTACCAAGTGCAGGATATTTCTGTAGTATAATACCACGATTAGAATTTCAAACATATATGATATTATTCTCAATAAATCATTATCATCCTGTTTGTTGTATTTGGACTTAGAGGAAAAAAATGTAATACATAAAGCTGAAAATTTTCTTTGGACAATTTACATGATGTTCCCCTTAAGAGGATATTAACAATATCCATACGAATAATTCTGCAGATCTTCAAAGAAAAAGACAAAAAAAAAAGAAAAAGAAAAAGAAAAAGAAAAGGAAAGAAAAAAGCTAAAAAACAAATAATAAAAAAATAGAAATAAAAAGGATTGCAAGCCCCACCCCTGAGGCAGCCTTCCAGCTCAAGCAACAATACTGGCTGCGAGAGGCAAGAAAGAGAGACCTGCATGGCACTACCAACCAGCGAAGAGCACATGGAACACTCCCAAGAGAGGAGTGCATGGAGGCGAGGCACCGGTGAGAGACAGCGCGTATAAAAAAAAACAAGTGCAAACTATATTACCCCCACACGAACGCTGTTGGCTGACCTCCCCACGAGCTGCTCACTTACAACCTGTTTTGTGGCGGCAAGCTTCTCATCCTGATTTGGGGTAGGCTTCCCGTGGATCGTGTCAGCAATCCAAGTGTTATAGGCTCGATAAACACCAGCAGTTATCATCTCCATTAACTGTTTTCATGAGATACTTTGATGAAATTTGCCGGGGAACAAATTATATGAATATATGAAAATATATGTATACATATGTATCACACACACACACACACACACACACACACACACACACACACACACACACACACACACACACACAAAAAAAAAAAAAGAGCATACAAAAATCCACTTCATTACAATTCCTGTGAAAAAAGGAGTTGACACTTCAGCAGTTTAGAAATAAGAAGTTTTACTGCAGACACTTCTTCCAAGAGATTCTTGAGGAACTATGCTCAGTGCCTTCCTTGCTATGAACAAAAAGTCGTCAAAACCACTTGAAAGGAATTCTTCTGGTCTTGCTCGGTGAAAAATAAAAAGTGGCAAATGGTTTTTATCTTCATCATTAGACATTGGAGATTGGCTGATCCCATAACCATTATGAAACCTGTTCTTTTTAATTTTGTTTTCTCTGGTATCTAATTTTTTTTCCCTTCACTCTTTTCAAACAAAATCACATTTCTTTGTCACAGAACTGAGCAGAATACATACTAACATGCCATTTATGCCTAGAGAACATGATTGTATACTTAGAGAATTTTTTCATTAAAATATCTACTCTTCTACAACAAGAAAATTACATCTATAAAAATGTCTTTCCAATCTTTCAATAAGTAACATTTATACCATATTTCAACTTTTAAAGATTTTCACATTCACTAAAGAAGTTGAAAAAAAAAAAATATATTGTTTATAAAAAGATAATTTAATACATCATGTCAGAAATATCACTAGCATAAAATAGGTTGTCCCATTCCTTTACAAAGAATTCTTCAAATACATTCAAAATAACCCCATGAAAAAGAAAGAAAGGGGAATTCAAAAGTGCAGAGGTCTCACATAATGCAAAAGAAATGAAGTAAAATTTCCCAAAAACAGAAATAACTTACAAAACCCATTGTAAAAAAAAAAAAAAAAAAAAAAAAAAAAAAAAAAAAAAAAAATTACTCAAAAACGGAAATGATAATAAGAACCTACCACAAGGAATTCCTCCTTGTCAACTCGCTCGTTGCCGTCGGTGTCGAACATGTTGAATGCAATGCGGAATCCCGTCTGTGGCTCTGCAATACACAAGTAAATTTTTGGATTATACTGATACAAAAGGAATTTTCTAAGTAGAAGAGATAGAGCAGGAGGAGAAAGGGAAGGACTAAGGGGAAGTTAATGACAAATAACAAATATAAATAATCATACTATTATTTTCTGGTACTCACTTGTCAGGATTGAAAGCAGGAAGAGGTATTCCGTATATGATATAATACCTGAAATAATGAAAAAATCAACAAATGTTTCTCTCCATATGGAAAAGAAATGCTGTCCCATTATATTTATAAAATGCACAAACAGATAGATATCAAGAGAGAGAGAGAGAGAGAGAGAGAGAGAGAGAGAGAGAGAGAGAGAGAGAGAGAGAGAAAGAGAGAAAGAGAGAAAGAGAGAAAGAGAGAAAGAGAGAAAGAGAGAAAGAGAGAGAGAGAAAGAGAGAGAGAGAGAGAGTGTCAACATTAAAATAAAGCGCCTCCTCTTTTCCTCACCTTTGTCAAAGATGGTTCGGAACATGTCTGGGGACCCCTTGGAGAGCAGGGGTGTCTCCTGCATGAATCGCTCAAGGTCTCTCTCTATCAGGACTCTCCGCTTAAGTCGGGCTGTGATAAGGGGGGGGGGGGGGTTGAGGATGAGAGTGTGAAAACCTATTGTACAGCTGGGTTAACTATGTGAGTGCTTAATATAGCTATTTTATGTATGAGGTTAATAAGTCTCACACACACACACATGTGCACACACACACACACACACACACACACACACACACACACACACACACACACGCACACACACACAAACGCACGCACACACACACATACACAAAATGCAAGGTCAAGGATAGTAATAATTAACATAATAATGATATGGCATTAGAAGTAACAATGATAATAACATAATTATAATAGTGATAGCATAATCAACAAGTACAAGAAAACAAAATCTGTGTAACACTTTTCCCCTATTTTTGCCTATAAAGTATATATAATATTCTTATTATTCCCTTCAAACTTTCCTTTGGTGATCAACATCATGATCATGCTAGATGTACTGAGGTCAAGGAGAAAAGGTGCCACTCTGCAAGTCCAAGGTTATGGGACAGCAGGAACACCAAATGAGGATCGGCTACAGCAGGATAGAGTTCTCTACAGAAAGGAACTACATCGGCTTCCAATGCACAGGAAACTGGGTATTATGTAGACACTGATCGTACTTTAGATAAAGGGATCCACATCCTTCAATTATCTTCCTTAACTTGTCTTAAGCAAAAGTCAAAGCCCATATCATTGTTGGATCACACTGCCGGTGATCCCAGAGTGCAAGGAATTTTCCAAGAAGCTGCCTACAAAGAAGTAAGTAGCTTGGATGCCTCTGTTCTAGTGGTTCGGGTCCTGGGCAAACATTAGGGCAAAAGACTATGTGGAACTGCTTGTAGCTTTGGTGAACCACTACAGCAAAGTAGGCTACAGGATATCTCTCAAATATAACCACATGGGCTACATGATAAAATGGGATCTAATGAGCTGCAGGATATCTCTCAACAACAAAATGTGCTGCAGGATATCAATCAAAGTGAATATCAGATAGATTCAGGAACAATTTACTCAGAGTATGAGTACTTCCTGGACTTCAAAAGCTCCTACTAAGGAACATATCACAAAAAACATATTTGGGGACTGAATTGTGAAAGTCATTTGCCACATAATCCTAAATCTAGGAAATCTACTTTCCCCTTTTTTCTTGGAGGTCACTTATTATTTCTTATTCCCATCATTTGTATTTCAAGGGGGGTCACGTGTTAATTTTTTCCCCCTTTTTTACACAGTTTTTAATGTGGCTATTTGAAACAGGTAAATAATAAAATGTCAATAGAAAAATTTGACAAGAATAGTAACAACAACAATAATAATAATGATAATGATAATGATAATAATAATATTAATAGTAATAATGACAATGACATTAATAATAATAATAATAATAATAATAATAATAATAATAACAATAACAAAATCATCAACAATCACCATAACAACAACAATAAAAATATGCAAAATAGAAAAGAAAAAAAAAAAAAAAAATCCCCACGCCGGCCCTCACGTCTCGGTTCGGAGTCGGTGACGGACTCGATGAAGTCCTGCGGCGTCATGTACAGCTGGCCCTGGTACTCGACGGAGGAGAACTTGATGAAGCGCCGCTCGCGGTGGTTCAGCTTCAGCCCGCGGAGGGTCTGGTCGTCTGTCTGCACGGGAGAGGGAGAGAGAGAGAAAGGTGGTGAGGCAGGGGGTTTGGTTGTGGTTGTGGTTGTTGGTGATGAGGGTGAGGGTGAGGGTGATGATGGTGATGAAGGTGATGAAGGTGATGAAGATGATGAGGGTGATGGTGATGATGGTGGTGATGGTGATTCTGATGATATTCGTAATAATATAGACGTTTGGTGGTGGTTGATATGGTGAAGTTGATGATGACTTCGGCGATAATGATGATGATGGCTTCGGTGATGACGATGACGGTAATAATACCGATGTTGTCGACGCAGAAGATTCATGAATATTAAGAACACCTAATATCAGCCATGGAATAAGACCAAAACAGATGATGATGATGATGATGACAACAACAGCAGCAACAATAACAAACATAGCAATAACAAATAATAGTAACACCAATAACAGCAGTATTATGCATTAACAAATGTACAACAAAGTTAATACACGAACAATGCTGGCTATCCACTATCTGATTCTGAGAAAAAGACCACAATTATTTCCCATCAAGACTGAAAAAGACACAAAGCGAAGGATTTACTTATGAAAGAAAAAAAAAATATATAATAATAATCAAATAAAAAGGTAAACCAATAAAACAAACAAAGAGAGAAAGAAACACGGAATGCCCAAATCCCAGCAAAATTATTAACGCATAAAAACCGACACCCGAAAATTATTATGTGACAAACGAGACCTCGATCCGGAATCCAGACCTCGACCCCAAGAAGCCAAATATAGAAAGAAAACTGAACTTATAATAATACTAAGTGTATATATAGAGGCAAGGTCACGCGCCCTTACCGGAAAGAGCGTTATTATCCTTGTCATTATCCTTATTACGACGCTGACAAGAGGTGATCGCGGTGTAGGATGGTTCTCATAACTCACCGGGCTTAACTACCTGTCCGGCCCACCTGCGCGCCCCGTTCCTCCCCACCTGCGCGTCCCTCCTCGCCTGCGCGTCCCCTTTCTCCCCACCTGCGCGTCTCGTTCCTCCCCACCTGCGCGTCCCTCCTCGCCTGCGCGTCCCCTTTCTCCCCACCTGCGCGTCTCGTTCCTCCCCACCCGCGCGTCCCTCCTCGCCTGCGCGTCCCCTTTCTCCCCACCTGCGCGTCCCTCCTCGCCTGCGCGTCCCCTTTCTCCCCACCTGCGCGCCCCGTTCCTCCCCACCTGCGCGTCCCTCCTCGCCTGCGCGTCCCCTTTCTCCCCACCTGCGCGTCTCGTTCCTCCCCACCTGCGCGTCCCCTTTCTCCCCACCTGCGCGTCCCCTTTCTCCCCACCTGCGCGTATCGTTTCTCCCCACCTGCGAGTCCCTCCTCGCCTGCGCGTCCCCTTTCTCCCCACCTGCGCGTCTAGTTCCTCCCCACCTGCGCGTCCCTCCTCGCCTGCGCGTCCCCTTTCTCCCCACCTGCGCGTCTCGTTCCTCCCCACCTGCGCGTCCCTCCTCGCCTGCGCGTCCCCTTTCTCCCCACCTGCGCGTCCCTCCTCGCCTGCGCGTCCCCTTTCTCCCCACCTGCGCGCCCCGTTCCTCCCCACCTGCGCGTCCCTCCTCGCCTGCGCGTCCCCTTTCTCCCCACCTGCGCGTCTCGTTCCTCCCCACCTGCGCGTCCCTCCTCGCCTGCGCGTCCCCTTTCTCCCCACCTGCGCGTCCCCTTTCTCCCCACCTGCGCGTATCGTTTCTCCCCACCTGCGCGTCCCTCCTCGCCTGCGCGTCCCCTTTCTCCCCACCTGCGCGTCTCGTTCCTCCCCACCTGCGCATCCTTCCTCGCCTGCGCGTCCCCTTTCTCCCCACCTGCGCGTCTCGTTCCTCCCTACCTGCGCGTCCCTCCTCGCCTGCGCGCCCCCTTTCTCCCCACCTGCGCGTCCCTCCTCGCCTGTGCGTCCCCTTTCTCCCCACCTGCGCGTCTCGTTCCTCCCCACCTGCGCGTCCTTCCTCGCCTGCGCGTCTCGATCCTCCCCACCTGCGCGTCCCTCCTCGCCTGCGCGTCCCTTTCATCAACAATTGTGCGCCCCTTCTCGCCTGTGCGTCCCTTTCCTCCCCACCTGTGCGTCCCTCCTCGCCTGCGCGTCCCGTTTCTCCCCACCTGCGCGTCCCTCCTCGCCTGCGCGTCCCTCCTCGCCTGCGCGTCCCCTTCCTCCCCACCTGCACGTCCCCTTCCTCCCCACCTGCGCGTCCCCTTCCTCCCCACCTGCGCGTCCCTCCTCGCCTGTACGTTCTGTTCCGCCCAATTCGGGTTTGCGGTTTCTGGAGGGAGAGGGGAAGGGGAAAGAGGGAGGGAAAAGGAAGAGGGGATATGGGAGGGAGGGAGGAAAAGATGGAAGGGATAGGATGTGGGAGGGAGGGAGGAAAAGAAGGAAGGGATAGGATGTGGGAGGGAGGGAGGAAAAGAAGGAAGGGATAGGATGTGGGAGGGAGGGAGGAAAAGAGGGAGGAGGAGGGAAAAGGAGGAGGACTGGAGAAGGGGAAGAGACTGGGAGGGAAGAGACGGACAAGGAGAAGGAAGATGGAAAATGAGGAAAGAGACTCCAGAAAAAAAAAAAAAACACCACTACCGCACACGCTTCCAGAACAAACAAAAAATAAATAAATAAAATGATTAAATAAATAAATACTAAAAACACACAACTTAACCGCATAACCAACGTCCAGCCAGACCTCCCCCCCCCACCCCCACACACACCGCCCGCAATCACGAAGGTCGACGGAGTTTAATTGGGAAGCTAACATCTCACCTGCCGAGCGCCGTGATGGAAAGCGTTGGGGGAGGGGGGAGAG
>NC_061848.1:25620712-25623212 GCF_019202785.1 Penaeus chinensis
CTTTCTACCCATTATCATTTTCTGGCCTAAATACAAACACAAATAAAGAAATATGAAGAGAGAAAGCCAGACACATTCTCTCTTGTCAACCAATCCCATGTACCTTCTCTCTCTCACTCCCCTCTTCCTTTCTTCCTCTTTCTCTCCTCAAGTACAAACATGAGCATCAAGACATCTATACATAAAGCCAAATTCTATCTCTCTCTCTCTCTCTCCTTTTCTCCCACTCCTTCACCCCCTCCCTCTCTCTCCTCCCACTCCCTTTTCTTCGCCCCCGCTCTCTCTCCCCCTCTCCCTCCCTTCCTCCCTCCTTCCCTCCCTTTCTCCCTCCTTTCCCCCTTCTGTCTGTCTGTCTGTCTGTCTGTCTGTCTGTCTGTCTGTCTGTCTCCCTTAATTTCCCCCAAAACGAAAGCTAATGGATGAGACTGTCATGGCGCCGCGGAAGAGCATGTTGGATCATCGACGAGGCAGCTGCGATCCATCAGCGGCTCCTGTCTTCAATCATAGACGCAATCACACGCTAAAGTTTACACGTGGAAAGACTTCATGTCCGCGTGTGTGTGTGTGTGTGACGCGTGGATGCTTTACAAGCCTGCTGACTGTGTCCGTCACTCGCCGTGAGCCTCCCACTCGATTTTACGGGAGGGTTGCTTCTCCGGCTGTGATCGTTTCTTTACTGGTCTTCCTACTTGGTTGTTTTTATCATCTACGATTATTATTGGCGTCACTATGAATTATCCTCACTTCTAAAGATTTCCCGTGAATATACTAGTATAATCATCTCGAAATAACTCTTGAATGTGATTAATCATTCCTCCGGCTCGACCAAACGCATTTCCAATTCCACTCGCCATATGAGCGGGGGACGTAAAAAACTAATTACCCATTACCATTCGGCGACCTCATGCAAAGCCATGCAATGACCCCATCACCAAGGAGTTTTAAGGATTTAAAGGCGTCGAAAGGGCACGCTGACCGAGTGTTAACCCGCAATCCTATCGCTCTGGGCTAATTAAAGGATTATGCCTCGTCAGTCGTCTCCAGTTGACGAGTGGAGTGGCCGATGCAAGTCTGACTCTCGTAAATGGTTGTTTCATCAGCGGTTCGAGTAACTTCTTTCCGAGTTTGGAAAGGAGAGAAAAATTCGTAGTTCAAACCAGATTGAGATTGCAGTTGAGAGTTTTAAAGGGAAATGCAAACTGGGATGAGATTGTAGTTGATACGAATTGACTTTTGAATTGAATTTTTCCTCATATTACGAACCCCAAAGAAAGAAAGAAAGAAAATTAAAGAAAGAAAAAAAAATAAAGAAAGAACGAAAGAAAGAAAGAAAGGGAAAAAAGAATAAACATTGTTTGCGTTTGCATTTCGATTATCCTTTTCGCGCCATTTATTCGACATCAAAATAATTTTCCCTCTCGATGTTAACTTTCGTCGTTTGTTCAGACTTAACTGATTTCCATATATTTCTCGATCTTATACTGCTTTCACATTCGATATAATTTCTTTTAACCGCTATCAGGAATAAAATAATTATACGAACTGAACACCACTTCTTGACAAACGCTACAACAAAAAGAGAGAGGGAGGGGGAAGGAGAAAGGGAGTGATAGATTGATTGATTGATTGATTGATAGATTGGTAGATAGACAGAGAGAAATAAAGAGAATATGAGAAAGTATCAGAAAGAGTATAAGATAGATAGATAGATAGATAGATAGATAGAGAATTGTGATAACAAATATTATAATCATCATTAGCATCGATATCGTCTTTCATCTTTTAGATGCTAAAAAATGAATAACGAGCTAAAACAACAACAACAACAACAACAACAACAACAACAACCAAACAAACAATGATAGCATATTGTCACTGTTATCATAATTGATTTTGTTAGGGGACGTCTTCTGAGTTTAATAAAAGTAGGGAGTCGGTTAAAGAACGGCACCCCCTAATATTTTATTGAAAATCCACAATGCAATAATGACTAAATAGAGGAATATTAGGAAAATACGTACAGCTGCTACATTGTCTCGATTTTTGTTAAATTCAATACACTATTTACATACTGCATACAAAGCACGTTGCGCATGCCCCTGCCATGTTTTTTTTTTTTTTTTTTGTTTTATTGTAGAATATATTTTTTAAATGTGTGCATATAATTGTGACAATATAGCTCGGTATAAATAAATATAAATCGCAATTATAAATACAGAATTCTGATCACGCGTGATATTGTAGTACATCGTGCTCTGAGAAAATTCCATACAAACGTTTTGGGAGATCTATTACCATTAATTACAATCAGAATGGTACCATTACAGTTTAAATTATTTTTTTTTTCGTAAAAGAAGCCTATTCTCCCTTCCTCCGTCTCCAAAAGGCGTCGATTCGAAATGGTTTCTTCTGCATACATTATCCTCTCGTTATACATCTTTGGCATATCTAATTGCCAGGTATCTCTCGCCCGTGTGTTTGAAGTGTGTCTGCCCGCTCC
>NC_061848.1:25628212-25630712 GCF_019202785.1 Penaeus chinensis
CTGACTACAGCATCACATTTCAAGAACACTGTCTCTAAATGACTTTCATTCTATTTTCCAATGGTTCATGAAGATTCAGTAACTTTTGGCTCATATCTACATCTATCTTTATGATTAGTGCTGGTATTACAGAAATTTAAAACATTTCTTACATATCTCTGAATTTATCAATAAGCCTCTTTTACGATTTGATTGTGGAAAGTGTGAAATTATGCAATGGCAATGGTGGATTAAGTATTGGATAGCATTGCATAATGACATACCCCATGCCATCGGGTCATCACAGACTTTCTCCAATAGTAGCAACGTCACTTCTTTGGCATCACTATTTGATAGAGGAACATAAAGTGAAGGGAAAAATGAATTTTTACAAACATTTATTTATATTAGAGGACTGATATTGTGCCCGAAGTATACAACGAGTCAGCTGGATAAGGGGAAAGTAAATGGATAATATTCTCTATTTTTCAAAATTCTTTAAATTTTCAGTTCAGACTTCCAAAGATTTTCTTCAATGAGAAGGAAACTGACTAAAAGGTATATCCTGAAGATCTTGCAGTTTTATGGGCAGATATGCTGGTAATGGTAGCAACCATTCATTGGTGAATTTGGAGAAAGCTTATAGTCAATGTTTTTGTTTAGATTATTTTGATTTTCATATTATTTCTGTTGCAAATGAGAAATATGGCTATTATTTAACATTATAAGTAATATTACCTAATAGTGGCAGTCTTTGCACTAGCTCTTCTTTCCACTGATGCTTTGGCAGAAGGTCATCATACAACCACCCCTACACCAAGCACAACACTGAGGAGCTCGAACAGGTCAACACTAAGTATGCCAGGTTTATTGCACACATTTACATGTGTACACCAAAAAAAAGATAAACATGGATCTGCTTGACACACAAAGACAAACACACAGACTTAAAATCATGAACAAGATCACAAGCAACCTTATTGACATTAACAAACAGGAATACCTACAAGGAGCACATACAGGTAGAAACCGAAAGTCACATAAAAGTAAGTTTCTTACATACCACACCAATACCGACTCTTACAAGCACTCCTTCCCATGTACCATATGCGAGTAGAACAGGCTACCCCAACACATCATTGAAACAAGAACACTCAAAACCTTGATTAGCAAACTAAACAAAACACATGACATTACAAACAATTTCACAAACTCAAACAATACCCCTTATTCCCTATTCTTTTCCCCTATCCCCAGCAACCAACCACATGTGCATGATATGCGCTTACCAGCACTCTATGCATTACCTTTGAGATTAAGAAACATAAAGAGCAAGATGAAACCCTCATTATAAGATTTCTCCTTGTCATACTGAGCCATGTGCCAAGCTTTATGTACAATGAGCCACTCATAAAAATTAGACGAACAAGATTTACCCTGCTCTCTACATTTCTGCCAGCAGAATACATGAAATACTATGAGATGAGGATAAAAAGAGATTTAAGCCTACTTTAGAGGGATGGTAGCACCACAATTACTGCAGTCAAGGCCAATTGTATTAGTGTACACAACATAAGTTAATGATTGGCTAATTGACATGAAACAACCAACAATCCTTTCATTTTAAATGTGTACCAGAGATTGAATTGGTGGTATAATAGAGATCTATACATATATAATGCCGCCAATACTTTTTAGTGATTACTTAGTTATGACTTTTCCCTACTTAGTCTATACTTTGTTATCCTAATGCTAATATAAAATGAACATATGAAGTACGATTAGAAAGCAGAAGACTATACACAGAAATATATTTCTAACTCTCTCACCAGCATTGTAGTTCTTGGGGATGGATGTCACAGGTGTAAAGAACCTTACTTCAGTTTCAGAAATATTAATTATATATACAGTACTTCTATATGACATCTTCTGGCAGTACAATAATTGTTACTTTAATTACTTAAACTACAATACTATGTCTACATATATAATCCACAAGGTTCCTCTACATTTTTTGAACCTTTACCGGCTATGAGAACGAAAATGCAAAGAATATATCACATTGTAGCATTCTTCTACCTTTACTTGAACATTAAGTGAAGCTGGCAAATCAAGCACAAAAGTAACTTTATTTTGATAATAGCTACTAGTATTTCTTTACACTTTTGCTTTCATAGTTGATGTCATCAGATATGACAACTCCAATAAACTTTGCTTAACAATATCACTGGTTATTATTTACATAACTGATGCATGAAGATATGAAACAGATATGAATTGAGCATATAACAAACATTATCAAATATCACAAAAGAAGTAATAAGAGGTACTATGAATATGTAAACAAACATGATTACAAACTTAATATATGCTACTACATAATCTCAAAATAAGCCGTATATAATACATGAACACATGAAGGAATACAAACATAACTGATATAAGAATACAACTTAAAACGAAGACAAATATTGTAAATTATTCCACTTACCACACGTCGGGTCGGCCGAGCTGCCTCGAC
>NC_061848.1:25633212-25638212 GCF_019202785.1 Penaeus chinensis
AACATGAACCACGTAGGTTAGTAATGTTATAAATAATTATTGTCAGTATTACTATTATACTTATCACTACCACTATTACTAATACTACAACTACTACTACTACTGCTGCTATTACTAGTACAACTACTGTCACCATCTTCATCGCCATCATCATTATTGTTTAACTACTCATGTGCAAAGAAAAAAAAAAAAAAAGATATATGGATTTTTAAAATTTCCGTACGAAGTTCGAATGCTCTTTTGTGACTGTGGCTTTAGATCACGAAATGTAACACAACCTACTTCAGAACTTATTGCATACAAATTTAAGGTTTACGTTTTACGTCTAAACTAGTAAAAAATCATTTATACGACTGTTTAAAAAGACAAGATTGACATTTTCTTAAAAGAGGACATCGACGGGCACACGCCTGTCCGAACGCAGTCAGCTCGCTTTTCCCGCCAACATGGAATTTCACAATTGCTTTGGTTTTCGTCAATTTCAACGCAACCTAGACAAGAAAACTACACAAAAACTGCAAGAGGAGAATTAAGAAAGGAGAGTGTTGTGAAAAAACAATGAATCTTGTGAAATGCGTTCCATCGCGAGGTAAGAAACGACAATTTATTCGTTTTAGTCACAAGGATTTTTAAAGCTAAACTCTGCGCATTCGAATTGTCATCTTTCAATTACGATCGTTCTGTTCGGTGTGTTTTCGCTCCTGTTCTTTTACGTCATTGTGATCATCATCGTCACTTCCACCACCATCATCATCATTACCATTAGTATCTTCATGTTCATGATGATCACCATGATCTTCATCTTCTTTATAATCATTATTAATCACCATCCTCTTCGTCATCTCCATCATCTTCATTTTCATCATCATCTCCATCTCCATCTCGATCTCCATCTCCATCTCCATCTCCATCATCTCCATCATCTCCATCATCATCATCATCATCATCATCATCTTCATGATCATTTTCATCTTCATTTAATCAGCATCATCATCATTATCATTATCATTATTATTATCATCAATATCATCTTCATCTTCATCTTCATCTCCATCTGCATCTCCATCTGCATCATCATCATCGAAAACGAAAACATCAACACAACACAACAACAACATATCATTAACATATCGTCCTTGTGCAAACACAATTGTCACTTTCAGCAATGTTTCACAGTGGTTTTTTTTTATCGGTAACTGCCGCCTTAATCTATTAGGTTAATTGGAATTGTAGCATATGTATAAATGAATATATATAATGCACAAACGCACACACACACACACACACAAACACACACACACACACACACACATACATACATACATACAGACAAATATACACACACATAAACACACACAGAGGAGAGAAAGGGAGGGAGAGAAAGAAATAGAGGGAGAAGAAAATTAAAAAGAGAGAAAGGAAGAAAGAAAAAAATATACATATATATATAATATATATATGTATATATATATATATATATATATATATATATATATATATATACATACATATACACGTACATATATGT
Organism: Penaeus chinensis; assembly: GCF_019202785.1. NCBI lineage: Eukaryota > Metazoa > Arthropoda > Malacostraca > Decapoda > Penaeidae > Penaeus > Penaeus chinensis. The sequence goes on from NC_061848.1 coordinate 25,634,741, forward strand.
ATATATATACACACATATGGATATACATACATATGCACACAAATACACACACACACACACACACACACACACACACATATATATATATATATACATATATATATACATATTTATTTATTTATTTATGTGTGTGTGTGTGCGTGTGTGCGTGTGTGTACACACGCATACATACATACATACACATATATATATATATATTTATATATACACATTTATTTGTATATATGTATATATATACATATATATAAATACATATATATACACACACACACATTCATATGTATATATATGTATATATACACACACACCGATATACATATATATATATATATATTTATATATATATATATATATATATATATATATATATATATATATATATATATTCACATACACACACACACACACACACATATCTATATACGTATAGGCCTATGTGCATGATCTGTATGTGCTTTGATTAGATGTGTTATGATAATACATAGCTTAATTGAGGTACAATACATATTGAGTATGGTATAATTTAGGAAAACAGACATTTATAGAAAGTGAGAAAGGTAGGGAAAGCAAATTAGCAGAATGAAATGAAAGGCGAGAGTTGAATCGAATCCTTTTTGGTAGCACTGATCACCTAATGGACAGCAAATATATATTGATATATTGTATTTTTTTGTATAGTCATTTATTTCGAAATTCATCAAAAGTATACAACGAAAAGCCTGGCGATTTTTTGTGGTGAAATTCGGCGAGTAACAAGATCTAACCTCGGTAGCGGTCATTTAATATGTCCACCGGTGCCCCTAGTGGGCTAGGTCTGAGTCAACGTCTCGTGTCGCCAGTTTCATGACGAACACGTACTTATCAACCTTTGCTCTGGGTCGATTGTACACTTGTCGACGTGGTCATTAAACATCACTAGTCTGACCGAGGCAGCATGAAATCTTGGGCTCTTCGGAAGTGGGAAGTTGGAAAATCAAAGTATCAAACATGTTCTTGTAAGTTTCTTTCTTGTTATCAACATTATTATTATTATTATTAATATTAACATGCAAGCTGCTTCAAGCAGGTGCACGTGCATGGAAGCAAACACAAAATGAGAACAAAATATAAATGCATAAAACACCAAGTAGCAACTTGAAAAAAATGTCTAGAGGCTCTCAGGAAAAAAAAAAAAAAAATAATGAGATGAGAAGAAAAAAGGTATGCAAAGAAATAGGAAAACAGACTACATTGAAAAATACAGTATCAGTCTGACGAAGAGAATTTTCAATTTACGGATATTGTCCACCTGAATTAATCGACGTGACAAATTCTTCCAGAATATGATAAAAAGTTCGATTAAAAGAAAATTGTCAGATGTTGAACCGGGAGCACCCGTTCCTGGCCTGAGCATTTCTAGTTAAATGAACAGGAGTAAGTCATGAAGAATGTCTATGAAGTGTCTTCAACATTATTTAGTTTCTTATACGGGATTGACAGAGAACAAGAGATTTTGAAGCTTTACATTTAAAGTTAGGTAACAACAGCCACAAAATGCTATATCAAAGTCCTTGTAAAAAAACTAGGATAACAGTCAACTTCATTCCTTCGAGGGGCGTTCACTGAATTCCCAGGAAGTGACAGTAAAAGCAAAAGATGAGGTTTATGATCTGCATTCTCCTACATATGTTCCATCGACACATCTTTCTAGACCATTCTTATAAAATGTAGAGTCTTTATAATTGAACCAAGGTTTCGCAGCTGCTTACACCTTATTTGTTTTTCTTCAACTTTGGAAACAAAAACAAATCATATGGGGCTAAATCAGTGCTGTATGGTGGATGACCGTCCAGTTCCCAAACAAATTTCTGCAATTCTGACCTCTCAAGACGTGATAAATGAGCAGGCTCGTTGTCATGGTGAAAAAGGATTTTCTCTCGTTTTCTTTGTATTGTACTGTGTAATTTATGCAAAAATTGTCTATAATAGGTTGTATTTATTGTATGCTGATTGTCAAGAAAGTCTATGAACACTATGTCTATGGTAGCCACTGTTTTGATTGTGATTTCTCTTCAAAGTCGTACAGGTCAATCCATATCTCATCACCGGTTATTGTTCGGTGTAGAAAACATTCGGGATAGTCATTCTTCATTTTCAAAATCTGCAGGGAAATGTCAGCTCTCATTGCCATTTGTTCTTCGCTCAGCAGTCGTGGTATCCACCGAGGAGAAAGCTTGCTTAGGTTCAGCCTTTGTTGAAGTATCTTGCATGTTGTTCCTGTAGACTAGGCTAGCTTCTTTAACAGGATCAAAATGTTCATCACTGGTTACCGGCCTACCACTCCGGGGGCCATCATTAATTGTCTCTCGTCCGGTGAAAAACGCTTAATCCACTCATAGATAAAAAACGCTTAATCCACTCATAGATAAAAAAAAAAGCTTAATCCACTCATAGATAAAAAAAACCCTCTTAATCCACTCACAGACGAAAAAAAACGCTTAATCCACTCATAGATAAAAAAAAAACGCTTAATCCACTCGTAGATTAAAAAAAACAACTCTTAATCCACTCATAGATGAAAAAAACGCTTAATCCACTCATAGATAAAAAAAACCCGCTTAATCCACTCATAGATAAAAAAAACGCTTAATCCACTCATATATAAAAAAAACGCTTAATCCACTCATAGATAAAAGAAAAAAACGCTTAATCTACTCGTAGATTAAAAAAAACAACTCTTAATCCACTCATAGATGAAAAAAACGCTTAATCCACTCATAGATAAAAACAAACGCTTAATCCACTCATAGATAAAAAAAACGCTTAATCCACTCATAGATAAAAACAAACGCTTAATCCACTCATAGATAAAAAAACGCTTAATCCACTCATAGATAAAAAAAAAACGCTTAATCCACTCATAGATAAAAAAAACGCTTAATCCACTCATAGATGAAAAAAACCCGCTTAATCCACTCATACATGAAAAAAAAACGCTTAATCCACTCATAGATAAAAAAACGCTTAATCCACTCATAGATAAAAAAAACCGCTTAATCCACTCATAGATAAAAAAAACCCGCTTAATCCACTCATAGATGAAAAAAAAACCGCTTAATCCACTCATACATGAAAAAAAAACGCTTAATCCACTCAAAGATAAAAACAAACGCTTAATCCACTCATAGATAAAAAAAACGCTTAATCCACTTATAGATAAAAAAAACGCTTAATCCACTCATAGATAAAAAAAAACCCGCTTAATCCACTCATAGATGAAAAAAAACGCTTAATCCACTCATACATGAAAAAAACGCTTAATCCACTCATAGATAAAAACAAAACGCTTAATCCACTCATAGATAAAAAAAACCCGCTTAATCCACTCATAGATAAAAGAAAAAAACGCTTAATCCACTCATAGATAAAAAAAAAACACTTAATCCACTCATATATAAAAAAACGCTTAATCCACTCATAGATAAAAACAAAC
>NC_061848.1:25655712-25658212 GCF_019202785.1 Penaeus chinensis
AGGGAGGGGAAAAGAGAAGGCTCAGAGAAAAAGGGAGATGGATAAAGGAGCGAAGGGGGTGGAGGAGTTTCAAGAGGAAGAGGAGGGAAATATGAGGGGAGGGGAAGGTGTGTGTGTGTGTGTGTGTGTGTGTGTGTGTGTGTGTGTGTGTGTGTGTGTGTGTGTGTGTGTGTGTGTGTGTGTGTGTATTTATATATGTGTATATATATGTTTATATATATATATATATATATATACATATATATATATATATATATATATATATATATATATATATATATATGTATATATACATATATATCTATACTTACATATATATATGTATATACGTGTATATTAATATATATATGTATTCATATTTATGTATATATACATATATATATATATAGGTAGATAGATAAATTGATAGATAGATATATATATATACATACACGGACACATATATATGTACATGTATGTGTACGTAAATATGTAAATGTATATATGTGCGTGTGTGTCTTTGTGTGTGTGTATGTGTGTTTATGTGTGTGTGTTTGTGTGTGTGTGTGTGCGTGTGCGTGTGTGTCTATGTATATGTATATATATATGTACATATTTATATGTATATATTAAAAAAAAAAAAAAAAAAAAAAAAAAAAAATATATATATATATATATATATATATATATACATATATATATATATATATATATATATATATATATATATATATATATATATATATGTATATGTATACACACAAATATATGTGGTGCTTGTGTGTGGGTGTGTTTATATAAGTATTATATAATAAAAACGTACATATACTGTGTGTATTTATGTAATATGATAGTTAATAAAGTTTTTGAATTGGAATTGATATCAAAGGATTCCCAAAGATATTTTGAAATGTATTTATCTTTGTCTCAGAAGAGTGTTTTGCCATAGAATAATATTTTGAAAATGAAAGTTTTTAGTATCGACATCATAAATCAGGTTTGGTTACAGTACGGTGTCTAATTGAATCTTTTTCACATATATACACTGAAGAGTTGGAGCAATGGTGTATAGTATTGTCGATAAAAAAGAAAAAGAAAAGAAAAAAATCATATGCAAATTTCAGGGAATGGGTGTTTTTTTTTTTTTAAATACATCTATATTTTTTGTTTTGCTTTTTAATATGCAAAACATATATAATTGTGAGGATATTATATATTTAGTTACTAAATATTACCTGAAATTCCAATCTAAGACTCGAAGATTGTACAGAAAGTGATCGTCAGGTTTTGGAATGTGAAATATTTGACAGTCAGGAACGCAATAATATGCAAAAAAAAAATACAATATATGACTAAAGTAATCAACGGCGGCAAGGGCATTTCTGAAACGCACTGTGACGACAAGGTAAGTTTGAGATAAAAGATGGAAGGGAGGAGTGAGGGAGAAGAGAGAGGCCGCCTTTGAGAGCAGCGACAAGAAAGCCCGAAATTAGGAACTGAACTGAGACAGCGCGACTTCACTGCAGCGAAGAATCCCCCTTAAGAATACAGAAAATCCCCAATGTCATGGGGAAAGAGACGAGTGTGGACGAGCGGTGGGCTGGGGGAGTCTCCTTGGCGGCAGAAAGGTCTAGCACAGCCCATGATGGCGGGAGAGCCAGACAGACAAGCTGGAAAGAAGAATGGGGCAAAACTGGCGTGGGAATTGCTAGCGACGTGCGAATCAGGTCAACAGAGGTCGGAAACAGCAAGTGGCAGTCAACTGGGAGTAAAAACAGCGCCAGCAAAGGGCTAGATTGTCACAGATGGTGGCCAGGAGATCGACAGCGAACAGATGGTGACAGCGGTGTTTATCGAGAACAGGTGGCAAGGTTACCTGACGTGAAGGGCCACCTGCTGGTGCCATAACGAGTCTCGCGGCTTCTACACACGCCTTCTCTTTGCCTTGCCCTCGGTTGTGAAGCTGGCCGATCAAAGCGATGTTACCGTAATTGCGTATTTGCGACGATATGAGCAGAGAACGCGAGGGCTCGAGGGTAGGCCCAGATATTCATTCACAAGGGGAGTGTGTGGGGGGGAGGGGGCCGCGGGGCCACCGTTTGACATGCAGACCACGTGCTTTCTGGATGCCATCTACCCTGTCAGAATATGTATAGACACATTTCCATTACTCTCTTTTTCCAGCTGGGAAGGCCCTCCGCTGCCGTTCTGGCGACGTTTTGCAGTATGCCCTCTTCCGTTGCAGGTGGTGGGCGGCCTGTAGACGGTTTTTGAGCCTCGGCGTGGCCAGAAGTGGGCGTTGTGAGGAGGGGCGGATCGCAGAGAGGCCACGCCCCGCGCACTTCGAGAGCGCGGATTGGCCGGCGCGGGCGAGGCAGCGGGGCCGGCCGGGTCGGCGATGGGCCGCCAGCCAGTTGTTGGTCTCCAGCTGGCGCGTCAACACGGGACCGTGAACACGAGGATGATGATGTTGTCAGTGGTGTGGTGTGAGGTAGATAGTGTAGTGATCAGTGGTCAGGTG
>NC_061848.1:25663212-25668212 GCF_019202785.1 Penaeus chinensis
TCGTTTGTTATGTGTGTGTGTATGGGAGAAGGTGACTTTTTAATTTTTTTATTTTTAGGGAGGGTGGATTATATATGTGATATTATCGTCATCATTATTATCTTGGTTATTACTGTTATTAATATCACACGTGATATAGCCCCCATCTCCGTCATTATTATTATAATCATTATCATCCTTATTATCGTTGTTATTATTATCATGAATTTACGTGTGGTTTAGGTGTCCCTAAATGAAAGTGGGCTTGGCGAAGAACTGCAACTCTCTCTCTCTCTCTCTCTCTCTCTCTCCTCCCTCCTCCCTCCCTCCCTCCCTCCCTCCTTGCTCCCTCCCTCTCTCCCTACCTCCCTGCTCCCTCCCTCCCTCCCTCCATCTTCCCTCCCTCCCTCTTCCCTCCCTCTCTCCCTCCCTGCTCCCTCCCTCCTCCCTCCTCCTCCCTCCCTCCCTCTTCCCTCCCTCTCTCCCTCCCTGCTCCCTCCCTCCCGTTTCCCTCTTTCCTCCCTCTCTCCCTCGCCCCTCCCTCCCTCCCTCTCTCCCTCCCTCCCTCCCTCCTTCTCTCCCTCCCTCCCTCCCTCTTTGCGCTCTCGGGCCATTAGCACCGATTAGATGATATCGGGCGAGAGTGAGTGACGCTCATTTTCACCGTGGATTGATAACCTCAGATTATTATGACAAGGGTGAGGGGAGGGGCTTGTCAGGGGTGGAAAAGTGCCTTGTAAGAACGATTGCACTTTAGTCTTCTATTTCTTTTATTCATGCAGTTATTATTATTAGCGTTGTTATTATGATTTGTTATCATTGTTATTATTATTATTGTTATTATTGTATTCATCATCATTATCATCTTCATCAACTTTACCATCATCACCATCACCACCACCATTATCATCACCATCACCATCATCATCACCATCACTATCATCACCATCATCACCACCGCCACCATCATCACCATCACCACCACCACCACCATCATCACCATCACCATCGTCACCATTACCACATAACCATCATCACCATCACCACCACCACCATCATCATCATCACCACCATAACCATCATCACCATCACCTCCACCATCATCATCACCACCACCATAACCATCATCACCATCACCACCACCATAATCATCATCACTACCATAACCATCATCACCATCACCACCACCATTACCATCATCATCACCATCACCACCACCATCATCATCATCATCACCATCACCACCACCATAATCATCATCACCACCATAACCATCATCACCATCACCACCACCATTACCATCATCATCACCATCACCACCACCATCATCATCATCGTCACCATCACCACCACCATCACCATCATCATCATCATCATCACCACTATCACCACCATAACCATCATCATCATCATCATCACCACCATCACCACCATAACCATCATCATCATCATCACCATCACCATCATTAACGATAATATCACCTATTGATCTATTTCATCTAATTAATAAAGTAACGACTATCATTCATCCATTTGTATTTATGAGTTATTTTCTCGTCAACGCGGAAGTGCTGTGTTAAATGCAGGTCGAGGACACTTGCTCTTCTGGGAGACGAAGAGAAAAAAAGAATAAGACACAGTGGTAAATAAACGGAATAAATGGCAAAGGAATGAATGTCTCGTGTTCACAAATATCAGATATTCGTTCGCACAGGAAAGGGTGCCGACTTCTCATTCTCACAGGGGGGGGGGGGGGGGGACCAATACCTCATTCTCTCAGGGGAGGGTACCGGTATCTCATTCTCTCAGGGGAGGGTACCGGTATCTCATTCCCACAGGGGAGGGTACCGATACCCCATTCTCACAGGGGAGGGTACCTATATCTCATTCTCACAGGGGTGGGTACCGATAATTCATTCACACAGGGGAGGGTACTGATACCTCATTCACACATCGGAGGGTACCAATACCTCATTCTCAAAGGGGAGGGTACCGATACCTCATTCTCACAGGGGAGGGTACCAATACCTCATTCTCACAGGGGAGGGTACCGATACCTCATTCTCACAGGGGAGGGTACCGATATCTCTTTCTCACAGGGGAGGGTACCGATATCTCATTCTCACAGGGGAGGGTACCGATACTTCATTCACACAAGGGAGGGTACCGATAATTCATTCACAAGGGAGGGTACCAATACCTCATTCACACAGGGGACGGTACCAATACCTCATTCACACAAGGGAGGGTACCGATATCTCATTCTCACAGGGAAGGGTACCGATATCTCATTCTCACAGGGAAGGGTACCGATACCTCATTCACACAGGGGAGGGTACCGATATCTCATTCACACAAGGGAGGGTACCGATATCTCATTCACACAAGGGAGGGTACCGATATCTCATTCACACAGAGGAGGGTACCGATATCTCATTCTCACAGGGGAGGGTACCGATACCTCATTCACGCAGGGGAGGGTACCGATATCTCATTCACACAGGGAGGGTACCAATACCTCATTCACACAGGGGAGGGTACCAACAGATCTTTTGCAGAAAGGATAACAATACCTCGTTTGCATAGAGGAGGGCACCAAAACCTTATCTGTACGGAAGGATCAATACTTTCTTCGCACATAGAAGAGTACCAGTATTCGCACAAATGGTACCGATACCACAACTCAAGCAGAGGCGGGTACCTGTCCCCCACTCGAAGGAGGAAAGTGTCCGACACCCCATTCGGCCGGGAAGGCACTAATGCTCCATTAGGCAAGGGAAGGCATCAATGCCCCATTCGGACGGGGAAGACATCAACGCAACTTTCGACCGGGGAAGGCACTAATGCCCCATTCGGAAGGGGGAGGCACCAATGCCCCATTCGGAAGGGGGAGGCACCGATGCCCCATTCGACCGGGGAAGGCACCAATGCCCCATTCGACCGGGGAAGGCACCAATGCCCCATTCGACCGGGGAAGGCACCAATGCCCCATTCGGACGGGGAAGGCACCAATGCCCCATTCGGACGGGGAAGGCACCAATGCCCCATTCGACCGGGGAAGGCACCAATGCCCCATTCGGACGGGGAGGACATCAACTCCCCATTCGACCGGGGAAGGCACCAATGCCCCATTCGGACGGGGAAGGCACCAATGCCCCATTCGGACGGGGAAGGCACCAATGCCCCATTCGACCGGGGAAGGCACCAATGCCCCATTCGGACGGGGAAGGCACCAATGCCCCATTCGACCGGGGAAGGCACCAATGCCCTATTCGACCGGGGAAGGCACCAATGCCCCATTCGACCGGGGAAGGCACCAATGCCCCATTCGGACGGGGAAGGCACCAATGCCCCATTCGGACGGGGAAGGCACCAATGCCCCATTCGGACGGGGAAGACATCAACTCCCCATTCGACCGGGGAAGGCACTCTCGCCCCATTCGGCCGTGGAAGGCACCAATCCCCCCACTCATCTCGGAGAGCGTAGCGAGAGTCCAGCGGAGAGGAGCTGGCGAGAGGCACGTACCCCGGTGGGGCAGGGGGCGTCATCCCGCGACGCGAACCGAGGCCGGAGTGAAGTTGATGTATGTGGTGCGCAGGAGTGACAAAACATCCCTGTCCCACGCCGCGATTACAGTAAAATGTACAACCGCTCATTAATGTCTTGGACGGTTAGTTTTCTGTTAATTGCCTTTGCTTTGAGGTAACGCTGGGCTGCTGTCTTTATTTCTTTTCCTTTTTTTTTGACTCGTGCTGTTATATTCACTTTATTTTCATCTTATTTTACTGAAGTTGGTATCAAATTCTGAGTGTCCCGGTATATGATGGAGTGGAAATTCTCGCGATTTATATATCCCACTGCTTCCTTTTTCTTTAAATCCTCCTGTAATATCTTGAGCTTAATGAAACGACCGAACATAATGTTCAGGAATCTTGCGACGGCAGCTTTTTAAAGCGTGTTCAGTGTAAAGCAATTAGGCTTTAATGTTATTTTATCACTTGGACAAAGAGAGTAAGGTAATGGCTCACTCCGAACGAACGCCATTAACGTAAAGACATAAAGTGTATCGAAAGCTTCATTTGCTCATTTACCTGAAAGAAGTGTTCATCACAGCACGAAAAAAAATATTGAACGCCTCGTACCATTTTTCTTCTTGATATTATTATTACGACTTCTACTGCTACTATTATCGTCATTTTTAACTCTTATAATTATGGCCTATTCCAAACAAGCATTAAAAGAAAAGTATATTAAAAAATAAATGAAGTCCTCATCCCCGAACGAGCCAAAGCTCATTAGAAGGAAGGATCCGCCCTTCGAGGTAATTGACTTCGGGGATAATGATTCTCAGGTGATAACGAGCCCGCGCGCCCATGGTCTGCGCGTTGACTCTGTGGGCGTTTTAACACCTGCGTGAGGGCGCGCCGCGAGGATTCGCACCTCGGGATTATGACTTGTGGGCGTGGCTGACCCCCCCCCCCCACACACACACACAATACTTAACGATGGAGGGCCCTGGGACGGCGGGGTGGGGGGGGGGGGGTGGAAGGAGTAGTCTTCTATGTTTCATCTTTATTCTCTCGTTTTCGTTATTGTTTTTGTTAATATCACCATTATGACTAATTGCCATGATCAAAGGTTTCGTGATTTTTTGTTATTGCAAGTGTCATCTGAATTGGTATTAGCAATATTATAATTATCATTATTAATGTTATTGTTATTGTCATTGTTGTTATTATTATCATTTTCATGTTTGTTGTTATTGTATTATTATTATCATCATTTTCATTATCTTAAACATTATTATCATTAATGTTATTATCATTGTTAGTATTATTATTATTATTATTATAAGCATTAGCATTATTATCAACATTATTATTATTATTGTTATTATTACCAGTAGTAGTAGTATCATTATTTTTATTATTAACATTAGCATTATTATCATCTTATTAATCATCATTATCATCTTCACCATCATCATCTCTATTATTGTTATTATTGTTATTATTATCAT
>NC_061848.1:25693212-25700712 GCF_019202785.1 Penaeus chinensis
TTTTTCTTTTTTGTAACTTCCAATAAGGGATTATAACAACTGGTTAAAAAAGCTGTTTGACGTAAGCCCTTTGAAAAACTGCTTGCCCTCGCTATGGTTTTTATTTATTTTAATTTTTTATAATCGGGGGTATTAGGGGACTATGAGATAATGAGGGGTTTTGATAAAAAAAAATAAAAGGGGGTTGGGGGATGATAAAAATTTGTAAAATGAGGATAAGATGATGTTGAGGGATGTGAGGGGATAAAGATCCCAAAGGAAAAAGGGATTTTTCCCAATAAAAAGGTAAAAAAAAAAAAAAACAATGGAGAAGATATGTTCTTCGATATTTTTCGCTTCTTGCCGTTTTCTCAGTCTTCTTTTTTCTTGCATCCGCTTTCCTTTCCTCATTTCTCCTTTTTTTCCCCTTCCTCCCCTCCTTTCTCATCCTCCCTTTCTCTTCCCCTTCTCCTCTTTATGCTCTTTCACCCTTTCCTTCCCCCCTCTATCTCATTTTTCCCCCTTCTTCACTCTCCTCCCTTCCTATCCTCTTTTTCCCCTTTTCCCTTTTTTTTTTTTCCACCTCATCTTCTTTCCTTTCTTCTCCTCTTCCCTCACCTCATTTTTCATCTTTTTCTCCCCTCCTCCCCGTGTTTCGCAGCCCCGGGGTTTCGTGGGAGAAAGAGAAATAAAAAGATAGGAATAGAAATAAAAAAAAAACAAAAAAAAAAAAAAAAAAGAGAGAGAGATAAAGGAGAGAAGGGAGAATAGAGAGTGAGATGAGGGAGGAGAGAGATAGAGAGAAGAGAGAGAAGCGAGAGAAGAAGCACAGAAGAGAGTGAGGAAGAGAAGAAGTAATAAGAGGGGAGGGTAGAGAGAAGAGGCGAGAGAGAGAGAGAGAAGAGAGAAGAGAGAAAAGAGAAGGCGGAGAAGAGAATAGGAGAAGGAGTCGAGATGGGGTAAAGGAGAGTGAGGAGGAGGTAGACGTAATAGAAGAGATCGAGAGAGAGTAATCTAAGAGAGAGAGAGGGCGTCGCGCAAGGAGAGAGGGACGAGAGAGATGGAGAGAGAAGAGGAAGCAAGCGAGAGATATTGAGAGAGAGCAGAGAGGAGAAAATAAAGGACAACGGAAGATAAAATAAGAAAGAAAGAAGAAAAAAAAGAAGAAGAAAAGAGAGGAGATGAGGAGAGAAGTAGATAATAGAGAGGAGATAGAGAAAAGAAGAAGGACGGAGAGAGGAAGGGGAGAGAGAGAGAAAGATGTAAGAGAGAGAGAGAGGAGTAGGGGGGGGGGGGAAGGACGAGGGGGGAGAGCAGAGAGAGGAGAGAGAGGTGCTGGAGGGTGAGAGAGAAGAGAGGGAGAAAAAAACAAAAGAAATAGAACAGAAAAAAGAGAGAAACTAAAGAATAAGAAAGAAAGAAAAGAAAAGCATAGGGAAAGAAGAGGAGGGTAAAGAGCAAGAGAGAGAAGAGAGGAGAGAGAGGAAGAGAGAAGAGAGAGGGGAGAGAAGAGCAGGAGAGGGGAGGGGAGAGGGGGGGGGGAGCAGAGAGAGAGAGAGAGAGGATAGAGAGGAGAGCATAGAAGAGAGAGAAGAGAGTGAAAGAGGGGAGAGAGAGGAGAGAGAGGAAGAAAGAGAGAAAGAAAGAACAATAAAAGAAGGGAAAGAAGAAGGAAGAGAGAGTAGGAAGAGAGAGAGAGAGGAAGGAGAGAGAAAGAGGAAAAGAGCGAGAGAGAGAGAGAAAGAGGAGGAGAGAGAGAGGCAGAGGAGTGAGAGAGAGAGTGGGAGAAGAGGGCAGAAGGGGAGGAGAAGAGAAGGAGGGAGAGAGTAGAGGAGAAGCGAGACAGGAAGAGAGAAGAAAGTATGATGAGGTAGGAGTGAGGAAGAGATGAGAAGAGAAGAGAGAGGAGATAAGAGATGAGGAGGGGGGGAGAGAGAGAAGAGAGAAAGAGAGAGCGAGCATTGAAGGAGGAGGAGAGAGAGAAGAAAAGAGCAGAAAAAGAGAGAGAGGAGAGGCGAAGAGAGAGGAAGGGAACGAGAGGCGAGAGAGAAAGAGAAGAGAAGAGAGAGGAGATGGGAGAGGGAGGGTAAGAGTAGGAGTAGAAGGAGAGAGATGGAGAGAGTGGTAGATAGAAGCGAGAAAAGAGAAGAAAGAAAAGGAGGGAGAGTAGAGGTAGAGAGAGGAGAGAGGAAGGAGTAAGAGAGAGCAAGAAGTAGAGAGAGAGAGAAATAAGTAGGATAGGAACTACGTCGCCAGTTCGAGAGAGATGGAGTAGGCGTCTTCATTGAATTCATCTCCTTCCTCTTCCTATTTTTTTCCCCTTTTCTCTTTCTTGTCTTCCTTTATCTCTCTCTCTCCCTCTCTCTCTCTCTCTCTCTCCTCCGCACTTCTCCTCTCTATATATATTATATAATATATATGTATATATATAATATATTATATATCTCACTCCCTCCCTCCCTCCCTTTCCCCTTCCAATTCTCTACTCTTCCCTTCTCTTTCTTCTTTCGAATCGCCCCTTGCGGGAAGATTTGGGGTTGAATAGGGAGAAGGATCATCCTCAGCTAGAGGTAGTGAGCCAAACGCTATTATTATTGATCAGAATTGGGGTTCGTCGCTTTGTATGAGGGCACTTGTTGAGGAGGGGGGGAAGGGAGCGGGGATGTAGGGGAGGAGAAAGGAGGAGGGGAGGCGCTGGGGAAGAAGTAGGTAGTGAGTGCAGGGGAGAAAGTAGGAGGAGAGGAGTAGGAGGGAGGAGGAAGGAGGAGAGGAGGGGGAGGAGGAGGGAGGGCGGAGGAGGAAGGAGGAGGAGGAGGAGGAGGCGAGGAGGAGAGAAAGAACGAAGGAAAGAAAAGAAGAAGAAAGAGAAAAGAAGGAGAGAGAAAGGAGAAAGTGGGGGGGAGGGGAGGGGGGGGGAAATGAGAATAGAGAGAGAATGGGAGAGAAAAGAAAGAAGGAAAAAGGTAGAAAAGAGAAACGAAAGAGAAGAGAAGAAAGAATAGAAGAAAGGATGGAGGAGGGTAGGAGGAGGGAGGAGGTAGGAGAGAAGGGTAGAGGAGGAAGAAGATAAGAAAGGAGAAGGGAGAGGAGGAAACGAAAGGGAGAGGAAAGAAAGAGGAAGAAAGGAGGAAGGGAGAGGAGATGGAGGAGGAAAGTAGAAGGAAGAGGAGGGGGAGGGAGGAGGAGGAGGGAGGAGGCGGAGGAGCAGTGAGAAAGAAGGGTGGGTTTGGTGGTGTTGGAATTATGTGGGGGGAAGGGTTTCGGGTTTGTTGGGGGAGAGGAAGGGGAAGGGCGGTCAGGGAAGGGGGCCAGCGATGGGTGGGGGTGGGTCTGTGAGATGGCGCTGTTTATATTTTTTATAAAAGGATCCAGTATACTTCAGTACCTTGTTGGCCCCAGCCGCTCCCACTTTCAGGCGTAGGGCGCGATTCTCGCGACGATACGATTTTGAGGGTTGTTGGTGTGTTGTTGGGGGTGTTGTTAGGTTTGTGACAACCCAGCTGGCCGACACATGGCGCTGTTACGCATCGCAACCCCAGACGGGAATTCCTTCCTATCTCTTATCTCATTTTTTCTTTTCTTCGTATACAGTGTTCTTTTTTTTTTTTTACTTTTTCTTTATTATTTCTTACTTTTTTTTCTCTTTTTTTACTCATTCCCTATAACTGTATCTTATAGAGAATGAGAGATGGGGGGAAGAATTATAATAGCAATCTATATCTTTTCCTCCATCCTTTTATCTCTTTCTTCCTTCTCTCTCCTCTTCTCTCTCTTCCTCTCTCTCTTTCATATCTCTCCTCCTAACCTCCTTCCTACTCTCCTTCCACCGATCCTCTCCTCTCCGAGTATCCCTTGACCTCTCTCTTTCTCTCGTCTTCGATCCTCATCTTTCTTTTTTTTTTCCCCTTATATAATCAGGTGCTCTATATACTCTCGTCTACTATCCTCTCTTCCTAGTCTTCGCTTTCCTCTTCATATCTTCTATCTTCTTCCCTCTCTACCTCTTGCCCTCCTCTCTCTTCTTATCTCCTCTTTCTTACACCCCTCACCCCTAACCCATCTCCCCTCTTTTTTTTTTCTTTTTTTTTTTTTCGATGCCTCCCCCCACTAACCACCGTTACTTATCCTAGTCTTCTTTCAGCCTCTCTCTCCGACAGCCTTCTCCTCTATTTGCCCTTGGGTATATTTGGGGCTCTATAGGTTGCTATCTTCTTTTTTTCTGCTATGTGTGTCTCTATCTCTATTTTTTTCAGCTAATTGTCCCCCGCCCTATCTCCTCCCTCCTCTAGACAACCTCGCATCCTATCTCATGGTTGCGGTGTGTGTTAAGAGAAAAAGCTTTAGGGGGGGGGTGGGGGGGGTGGGGTGAAGTTGAGAACAACAGGTGGTAGTGGCAGAAGGACTGGACTGGTATCTATGGACAAGAGCATCAATCACTAGCTAAGTCCGAACCCCAAGCGACAATAGCTAGTAAAAACCTAAGACCTCCGCTCGTGTAAGCGTATCATCCCCTCTCTCTTATGAATCTTTATATTCTATCCTCTCTGCTCCTCACGTCTCTTTCTTTTCTTCTCTTTTCCTCTTCTCCTCTCTTATTCTTTTATCCTTCTCTTCTCTCCTCGCTCTCTTTCTTTGCTCTCTGCTCTTCCTTTTTTTTACTTTCTCTCTGCTTTCTCTTCACTTCTTCCTTATCGTCCTCCTCTTCTCTCCTTTTTTTCTCTCTCTCTCTCTTGCTTTTTTCTTCACTCATCTCTACTTCCTTTATCCTCTTTCTTCTCTCTCTCTCTTCTCACTATTTCTTTCTTTTCTTCTCTTTTCTCTTCTTTTCTTTCTTATTCTCTTCACTCTTTCTTTTCTTCTTTCTTTTCTCATCTTATCTCTATCTCGCCTTTCTTCTACTCTTCTCTCTTCTCTTCTCTCCTCTCTCTCTCTCTCTATTCTCACACTCTTCTCAATTTATTCTCTCTTTTTTCTCTTTTTAATCTTTTTTCTTCTTATCTTCACTCTCCTTTTTCTCTTTTCTTTTTCTTTCTTTCCTCTCTCATTTTTTCTTCTTTTCACTCCTCTCTCTCATCTCTTCTCTTCTTCTTTCTTTTCTCTTAATTTAACTTTTTTCTTCTTTTTTTATTTCTTCTTTAATCTCTCTTCTCTTCCCTTTCTTTCCTTCCTCTTTCTCTCTTTCGCTCTTTCTCTATCTCTCTCTTTCTTCTCTCTCTCTCTCTTCTCTCTTATTTATCGCTATTTTTCATCCCCCCCCCCCTTTTCGATTGATTGACTACATCTGCCCGGATTAATGGTGGGTATCTACTGAGTGAGGGCCTCATGTGGCAAGCATTTTCGATGCCTGGGCAGAGAAGACCGTTCGAGAGGGACAATATGTACTTGAAGTCTTCTTCTTACATCTGTTTCTATTCAACATCAATCTCTCTCATCCATCCCCTTTTTTTTACTGTGTGAAATTGTTTCGTCTCTTTCAGGATTTCCACTTTTTTGTTATTATCATCGTTATGGTCTCTTCGTATATTTTCAAGTTGTATGGCGGTAAGGTTTCGTGCATTGTACTGATGTTGACGCGTGATTTATACTAAGTGACATTCTTTGTGGTATCGGTATTGAGTTTTTCTTACTTCCCTTACTCTTTGTGAAAGTTTGCGTCGGTTGTTGCTGAGTATTTGTCTGTCTGTGTTGTCTGATGTCTGTTTTCGTCTGTCTGTCTGTTGTCTGTCTCTTTTCATTTACCCTCTCACACTTTCTCTCTCTCTTTCACTCTCTCTCTCTCTCTTCTCTACTTTATTTTCTTCTCTCTCTCTCTCTCTCTCTTCTCTCTTCTAATTCTATTATCTATATGATCTCGTCCATTATTCTTACTACTATTTACCTAACTTATATGATATCTCCTCCCTCCTTCACTCCCTCTTTCTCTGTCTGTCTTTCTCTCTTTACCCCCTATCTCTCTATTCTCTCTCTTATCTCATTTTGATGTATAAACTCCCTGGCCGCCGCCCCCTTCACAAAAAAAATCTTTATACTTTTTTCTCATGTATAAATCCCGTTTTCTGTTTGTTTGTCATTTAGCTTTTGATCCCAGACTTCGCTAAACTGCTTTCCTCAACCCGGGAGCCAAATACTTGAAGGATGAACCAAGAACCGCAGATGAGATACGATAGATTTGAATAATGTGCGTTTTTTTTTGTTCTACCTCTCTCGATGCTTGATGATAGTTTCAATAAAGTCTAGAGAGTTTATTTGGGTGTAAGAAAGGGTTGAAGAAAGATATGATATGCAATTCGAGACATCCTTGGAAGGGAACTGCAGGTTTTATTGACTTGTAACATCGAAAGCCTTCTCGACGGGAGAATGTCGGCAGCGGCTGGGTAGTGTGGAGGGTTAATAGGGCGTGAAACTGGGTGGGTCGGGGACGTTGCTATCTGTCTGTTTTGTTGTTGTTTATTTTCGACTTTGTGGTGTTCTGTTCTGTCTGTTTTGTATTGTTTTATTTCTTCTCTCTTCATCTCCTCTCTTCTCTTCTATATAAATAACGATCACATATCTATCTCTTATAACATACTATCTCTCTCATTCTTAATTCTCTATTCTATAAAACTACAAACACACCACGCACAAACATAAAATCTATTGAAAAATACGCAAACATTCATCTCTCCTGTTCCCTCCCTTCCCTCTTGCTCCTTTCTCCTCCTAATCCTGTCTCTATCCCCATCACCCTATTCTTTCCCCCCCCCCACACAGTCTCGCGACGCCGTTCGACGCATGCAAGGTAAATGACGGTTCGCACAACAATCATGTATCCTCTGTGGGTGATGGTCTTGACTGTCAGTTTTATGCAGTGCAGCGGAGGGGGGGAGAGGGAGAGGGGAAGAATAATGAGGAGCGGGGGGTGGAGGTGGTAGAGTGTGAAGTGCGGCATGGCTTGGGATCTGTGGCAAGGCGAAGGAAAAAGGGGGGGAGAGATGGGTAGGAGGTCGAGTGGTGATGAGAGTTCTTTCTATTTACCTCACATTTCTTATAAATTTTTCTTTTAATTTCAATTCTTTATGGTTTTTAGGTTTTTTCATTAGTTGTTATTCGATTAGTAATTACATTTCATTGGATTGCCATTTTATCCAACCTCCTTTTCCATGAACTTATATCTGCTTTTTTCTTATCTCTTCTTTTGCCAATGTTATTGCATAATATTACAAATTTGAACTTGTCAATATGGGAGGGAAATTAGGAATGTTCTGTTTTACCTTTCATTTTAGATAATATTTTAAGGATATCTTAGTATATGATTAAACTTGTTGATAAATACTAACTTTCTCTATAGGTTGGGGTTAGGTTCTCGTGTCTCGTTTTCTTACACGTTTGTATCAATTTGTTACTGGTAAATATCCACGTTCCCTGTTTTTACATAATCTTTCCAACATTAAAATATAGACCTCAAATATTATAATATTAAAAGATAAACAATGAAACATAGTTAAAATATTTCAAAAATCATAAAAACATGAATTTAAACTC
>NC_061848.1:25718212-25720712 GCF_019202785.1 Penaeus chinensis
GAGAGAGAGAGAGAGAGAGAGAGAGAGAGAGAGAGATAGAGATAGAGAGAGTGAGAGTGAGAGTGAGAGTGAGAGTGAGAGTGAGAGTGAGAGAGAGAGAGAGAGAGAGAGAGAGAGAGAGAGAGAGAGAGAGAGAGAGAGAGAGTGAGAGTGAGAGTGAGAGTGAGAGTGAGAGTGAGAGTGAGAGAGAGAGAGAGAGAGAGAGAGAGAGAAAGAGAGAGAGTATGTATGTAGTCAAACCAACGTCGAAATTTTCTTTCGAAGTACATGGCGATTAAGCCCAAAAATATAGTAGAAATAATTATGTATATGTACATCATCATTGCTTATTGCAATGATGATGACGATAACAATTATGATGATGGCGATAACAGCAACAATAATGATGATGATAATAATAACGATAACTATAACAACTACAATGGTAATAATGGTAACGATAATGCTATTAACGACAATAATGAAAATAAACAGTAAGATCTTCTCCCTTGTGCCCTGTCAATAACCCCCAAACGTCCCAACGCTGCAGTGATTACATCTCCATTCAGACCCACAAACAGGGACGCACTCACATCTGCACTCCGAGCCAGACAGCACAATTGTGGTTCGATCCTGAAGACTCATCTGGTCCGATAACCTTGAAAGGTATTGTCAGACGCGGCTCAGTCATCCACCTGGGCGAAAAAGGTCACTTTGGTTGTCTTGATTCGCTCTCGGTGGTTTTTTTCTTAGTTGACCTTTTTTGAGTTGATTTTTTTGTTGACCTTTTTTTTTTTTAGTTGGTCTTATTTTGAGTTGACCTTTTTGTTGACCTTTTTTTAGTTGACCTTATTTTGAGTTGATTTTTCTTGTTTGTTTAGTTGACTTTTTTTTTAAGTTGACCTTCGTTTTAAGTTAGCCCTTTTTGTTGTTTCGTTGACTTTTTTAAGCTGACCTTTTTTTGTTTTATAGTTGACTTTTTTATATTTAAGTTGACCACTTTTGATTTTTAGTTTTTTTTTTTTTTTGAGCTCGAAGGAGAATTGTGAAATATTTAAGTTTTTGGATTTTGGAATATTCTGATAGATCTGAATGGGAAGTTTGACAATTTTTTTCCACCCTGACCTGCTGATTTCCTTCTTTTTTTTTTTTTTTTTTTTTTTTGAGATATGCGTTTTGGTTACCCCCTCTGAATCCAAGCGTACACAATTGACAATTTAATTTTCATGTGCAATCACTTTTCTTTTTCTTTTTTTTTTCATTTATCATTATCATTTTTTTGTCTAACAAGAAGCTCCAGCCACAATACGGACCTTCCCTTGGCCTAGGTCCGCCCAACAAGACGCCTTCCAATAACAGGGCCGACCCCTTCCCCCGCCCACTCCCCCACCCGCCTCCCCCCCCTCCCAGCGAGAAGGCGGTGTGAGGTGGGCGTCCCCAGCGGGGCTCGTTACGCCTCGTCAGCTCGCCCCAACAGGAGCTCTTATCGCTTTTAATGATTAGTATTGATGTCAGTCTTATTAAGAAGGAAGTTTGTTTTTTCTGTTGCGTCGCGGTGCTTGTGCGCCTTTTGTTGCTGATGCGACGCTCACTTGGCCCGAGAGAGGGGGGGAGGGGAGGGATGGGGAGGGGAGGAGGGAGGGAGGGAGGGGGGGAGAGGGGAGGAGGGAGAGAAGGGAAGAGAATAGGGAGGAAGGAGAGAACGGAGAGGGGAGGGGAGGAGGGAGAGAAGGGAGAAGGGAGGAGGGAGAGAAGGGAGAAGGATAGGGAGGAAGGAGAGAGCGGAGAGGGGAGGGGAGGAGGGAGAGAAGGGAGAAGGGAGGGGAGAAGGGAGAGAAGGGAGAGGGGAGGGGAGGAGGGAGAGAAGGGAGAGGAGAGGGGAAGAGGGAGAGAAGGGAGAGGGGAGGAGGGAGAGAAGGGAGAAGGGAGGAGGGAGAGAAGGGAGAAGGATAGGGAGGAAGGAGAGAAGGGAGAGGAGAAGGGAGGAGGGAGAGAAGGAAGAAGGGAGGGGAGGAGGGAGAGAAGGAAGAGGGGAGGAGGGAGAGAAGGGAGAATGGTAGGGAGGAATTAGAGAACGGAGAGGAGAGGGGAGGAGGGAAAGAAGGAAGAGGGGAGGGGAGGAGGGAGAGAAGGGAGAGAGGAGGGGAGGAGGGAGAGAAGGGAGAGGGGAGGAGGGAGAGAAGGGAGAGGGGAGGGGAGGAGGAAGAGAAGGGAGAGGGGAGGGGAGGAGGGAGAGAAGGGAGAGGGGAGGAGGGAGAGAATGGAGAGGGGAGGGGAGGAGGAAGAGAAGGGAGAGGGGAGGGGAGGAGGGAGAGAAGGGAGAGGAGAGGGGAGGAAGGAGAGAAGGGAGAGAGGAGGGGAGGAGGGAGAGAAGGGAGAGGGGAGGGGAGGAGGGAGAGAAGGGAGAGGGGAGGGGAGGAGGGAGAGAAGGGAGAGGGGAGGGTAGGAGGGAGAGAAGGGAGAGGGGAGGGGAGGAGGGAGAGAAGGGAGAGGGGAGGGGAGGAGGGAGAGAATGGAGAGG
>NC_061848.1:25748212-25765712 GCF_019202785.1 Penaeus chinensis
CCGCACACGTACACAGGTGGGTACACAGCAACATTCTTAACACGGTCTGGCCTCGAGTTACAACATCAATACACAGACGATGACAATTTTCTCGAGGAGGAACCTTAATGAAGACGTTATAAGTGACCGGAGTCTGAATAGCGGCGGCTCAGGCGATGCGATTTTGTCTGCCGGGGCGCGCGGGTCGTTGCCTTTGTTTTGTTTGCTTGTTTCTTCGTTTATTTTTCAGTTTTGGGTTGCGCCGGTTGCTATTCATTTATTTATTCATTTTTATTTTGATTTTATCCTTTTTTTTTTAGGGGTCTTTTTGCTTATAATTCATTTGAGTTCATCTCGTTTGGTATGTGATAATTTTTGTGTGCGCTTTTTTATTTCTCGTTCGGTACTGTTCTTAGATTACGGTCAAGATTATCCGTGTTAGCTAGTGTGAACCCCGGCTTCGCACACGTGAAAGTATGAAGAAACCATGACTGTTTATAGTGTGGTGCCCGCGGGGGTAAGGGTGAGGAGGGAGGGGAGGGGAGAATGGAGAGAGAGAGAGAGAGAGAGAGAGAGAGAGAGAGAGAGAGAGAGAGAGAGAGAGAGAGAGAGAGAGAGAGAGAGAGAGAGAGAGAGAGAGAGAGAGAGCGCGCAAAAGGGGGAGATGGGAGAAGGAGATGGAGAAAGAATAGGGATGTAGAGAGAGAACGTAAGAAAGAGTTGGGGAATAAGCGGCAATGAAGGGGAGAGAGGAGAGAGAAGAGAAAGAGGAGTAAGAGGGGGTGCCGTGGATGGCGTGGGGGAGTGGGGAGACGCTAGCCCGAATTCTCTCGCCGTCATCCAGGCTCATCAATCACGACATCTTGTCCGACGCAGAAAGACATATCGCCGCCTGAAAAAGGTCATTCTTGTTACAGCCTCAACACATCGCCGACGAGTAAACCCACATATTATTACCCGATCCCGATGCCGCTATTGTGCTGGAGGCCTGGGGGAGGGGCGGGGGGGAGGGGAGGGGGTGAGGGGGTGGAAGAAGGGGGTGAGGGGCGAGGGGAGGGGAGGGGATGAGGGGGTGGAAGAAGGGGGGTCGGGGCGGGGGGAGGGGAAGGGGTGAGGGGGTGGAAGAAGGGGGGTCGGGGCGGGGGGAGGGGGTGGAAGAAGGGGGGTCGGGGCGGGGCGAGGGGAAGGGGTGAGGGGGTGGAAGAAGGGGGGTCGGGGCGAGGGGATGGAAAGGGGTTAGGGGGTGGAAGAAGGGGGGTCGGGGCGAGAGTGAGGGGGTGAAGGGGGTAAGGGGGTGGAATAGGGGTCGGGGCGTGGTGGGGCGTGAAGGGGTAAGGGAGTGGATGAGGGGTCGAGACGGAGGTGAGGGGGTGAAGGAGTGGAATGGGGGCCTGGGGTCGGGGCGGGGGTGGGGGGTGGAATGGCGGTTGGGGTCGGGTGGGGGTAAGGGGGTAAAGGGTGGAATGGGGTTCAGAGCGGGGGAGGGAGTGGAATAGGGGGTTGGGGTCGGGAGTTAGGTTAGAGGGGGGTGTAGTTAGGGCTTGGCAGGGCGGAGAGAGAAGTGGAGAGAGAATAAGAAAGAGGAAAGAGGATGAAAAGGAAATTTAGACATGGTAGAGAAAGAAGAATATTAGAGGGCAGTAAAAAGGAGGAGAAAATTGGTTCGAAAAATAGAAGAGAAGGGTGAGAAAGAGGGAGAGGAAAAAATAAAACATTTTGTTTGGAAATGCTAGAGAGAGAGGAGAGAGAGCGAGAATGGAGGGAAAGAATATCTCTCTCTCTCTCTCTCTCTCTCTCTCTATATATATATATATATATATATATATATGTATATATATATATATATATATATATATATATATATATATATGTACACACACACACACACACACACACACACACACACACACACACACACACACACACACACACACACACACACACACACACACACACACACACACGTAGTTATATAGATGAACATATATAGGTAGGTAGATAGATAGATAGATAAATAGATAACTAGATAAATAGATAAATAGACAAATAGACAGACAAATAGATATATAAAAAAATATATAGAGAGAGAAAGCAACAAAGAAAAGAACATAAATGACAAAAATACAAGAACAGCTTATTTAAAAGAAACAAAAAAACTATAGGTCTCAGGAAGGCGAGAGCACCGAGACACAAACCCATCCTTCGAGACACAAAAAGCATCGACTCTGGCCGGGAGGAGCTCGGGCGGCGGGCGACAACAGCTGACAGGGACGAGGACGGGGGATCAACAAAGGTAGAGCGGCGCAGGACACAAGGACAGAGCTAATCTGCTAACTAAACATTTTGGTGGAGAGGAGGGGGGAGGAGGAGGAGGGAGGGGCGGAGGGAGGAGGAAGGGGGGGTAGGAGGATGGAAGAGAGAGGTGGAGAGGGAGGGAAGGAGGGAGGGAGGGAGGGAGGAAGGGAGGGAGGGAGGGAGGGAGGGAGGGAGAGAGGGAGGGAGGGAGGGAGGGAGGGAGGTAGGTAGGTAGGTAGGTAGGGAGGGAGGGAGGGAGGAAGGAGGAGGAGGAGGAGGAGGAGGAAGAGGAGGAGGAGGGGGAGGAGGAGGAGGAGGAGGAGGAGGAGGAGGAGGAGGAGGAGGAGGAGGAGGAGGAGGAGGAGGAGGAGGAAGGAGGAAGGAGGAGGAAGAAGGAAGGAGGAGGAAGAGGAAGAGGAGGAGGAGGAGGAGGAGGAGAAGGAGGAGGAGGAGGAAGGGTGATAGGAGAGTGGAAGAGAGAGGGGGAAGGAGGAGAGAGGAAAGGGAGAAGGGGAGGGATGGGGAGAGAAGGTAGGAGGAAGGAGAGGGTGAGGAGAAGGGAAGGAAGAGGAGAGGGGGGAGGGAAGGGGGAGGAGGAGGAGGAGAAGGAAGGAGGGGATGGAGGAGAAGGAGAAGGTGATGGAAGGAGGAGGATGAAGATGAAGAGGTAGAGGTAGGGGTAGAGGAGGAGAAGGAGGAGGTGTGGATAAAGAAGCAGAAGCAGGAGATCATAAAAACAGAAAAAAATAAAGAAAAGGAAGAAGAAAAGGAAGAAAAAAGAAGAAGAGAAAATAAAGGAAGAAAGAAGAAGAAGCAATAAAGGAAGAAGAAGATGAGGAGGAGGAGGAAAAAGAAAAGAAAAGTAGGAGGAGAAGAAACTGTAAGAAGGAGAATGAAAAGAAAGAAGAGACGCAGGAATAGAGAATGGAAGAGGAGAAGATGAAGAAGAAGAAGAAGGGGAGAAAACGAAGATAGTGGAAAAAATGAAAAAGAAAACGGGATACGCGACGAAAAGAAACAGGACCAAATGGAAGAGAAAGATGAGGAAACGGAAAAGATGAAAAAGAAGACGCAAGTGGAAGAAGAGCAAGGAGATCGACACAAACACGAAGCTGAGAAAGAGAAAAAGAAAAGGCAAGGGGGGGGGGGGGGGGAAAGAAAGAAGTAACGAGGGAAAGGGGGGGGTGGGGGAGGGTTAAAGGGGGGGGGGGAGGGGGGAAACCCATAAACTCAAACAGGTAATGTACTCCTGAAGTTAGCTCGTGTAAATTGGGCTTTATGTAGAGGGAGGAGCAGCAGCAGCGCGTCTCCTGTAAAGTATTCATTCACGCGCGCGAAGAATAAAGTCATTACGGGGTCGAGAACGTCCATTACTTAAGACTTCGAGATCCAAGGCCGCCAGATACATCACGGGATTAACGCGCTAAGTTTGGTTTCGCGGAGGACGGGGGTCGGAGGGCGGAGGGGGAGGGGGAGGGGGAGGGGGAGGGGGGGGGGGGGAGGGGGAGGGGGGAGGGGGGGGGGAAGAGGAGGAGGAGGGGGGGAATGGGAGGGGATAGGAGGGGGGGGGGAGAAGGGAAAGGGGAGTAGGGGGAATGAGAGAGATAGGAGGAGGAGGGGGAAGGGGAGGGGGAAGAAGGGGGAAGGGAAGGGGGAAAAAGGTAGGACAAAGGGAGAGGAGGAGGGAAAGGGAGAGGGGTAGGAAGAAGGAGAGGGGGAGAAATAGGAGGGGGTGGGGAAGGGGAAGGGAAAGGGAGAGGGAAAAATGAGGGGTAGGAAGAAGGGGAAGGGAAGGGGAGAGGGAGAAGGGAGGATGGGGAGGAGTAAAGGGAAGGATAGGAGAAGAGGAGGGAGGAGGGGGAAGAATGGGAGGACAGGGAGACGGGTAGGGAAAGGGGGAGGAAATAGGAGAGGTGCGAAGAGGAAGAGAAGAGGGATAAGGGGAGGGAGAGGAGGAAGGAGAAAGAGAGGGGGAGGGGAAAGGAGAAGGAAAGGGGAAGGGGAAGAAGGAAGAAGGAGAGGGGGAGAAATAGAAGGGAGAGGGGAAGAGGGAGAGGAAAAGGAAGAGGGGAAGGATGCATAGGGGAGAACGGGCAAGAAGATGGAGAATGAAACGAACAGGGGGGGAAAGAAGCGTGGAAAGGGAAGGAAAGAGAGGAAGGTGGGAAGGGAGAGGGGAAGAGTAAGGCGAGGGGAAGAAGACGGAGAGAGAAAAGAGAAGGAAAGGGAGAGAATTAGAGGGAGAGGGAGAGGGAAAGGTAAGAAAGATGGAGAGAGGAAGAGGAAGAGAGGGAGGGAGAAGTAAAAGGAAAAGAGAAGAGAAACGTGGTGGGAAAGGGGAAAGGAGAATTGAGAGATGGTAGATCGGAAGAGGATAAGGCATTTTGAGTCGTGAAGTCGTGAGTCCGGTCTTTCCAGGAGGGTGGGTGGTCGTTCTAGGCAAGGCCCATACTTATATAGAGCTTGGTTCTGGATGGGGTGGTCGATGATATCCTGAAGTAAATAACCGTCATGCTTAGAAGATGATGAGTCAACATCAGTTACTCTTACGAAGGCGACACTCCAGGAGAGTCGATGCGCCTACAACCGAAAGAGTTCCGTTAACATCGAGTGTGTTCGGTTAACGTCGACTGGCTATTTTTAACGTCCGCGTGTGTTCGATTATCTTCCGCGTGTGTTCGATTAACGTCCGCGTGTGTGCGGTAACGTCGAGTGTGTTCGGTTAACGTCGAATGGCTGTTTTAGCGTCCGGGTGTGTTCGGTAGCGTCGAGTGTTCGGTCATCGTCGAGTGGCGAGTATTCTTTTAAGGTCGACCAGCCTTGCTTAACGTCGAGTGGGTGCGGTTAACGTCGAGTGGGCTCAGGTGTCACGAATCCTTGCCCGACTCAGCGAGACTTCATCCCTTGACCCTCTCCACTTCAAGCAGCAAACACAAACACAGGAACGGCCTGAGTGTAGCTAAGAGAAGAGGGTGCGGACAAAGGAGAAAGAGCGGTTACGAGGGCGTACAAGTGCGTGCGTGGGCGTGTGGGTGGTCGGTCCCGAGCTGATCTTACGGGGAAAGGGTGGACGTGGGAGGCGTGGTTGTATTTTTAAGAGTGATCGAGAGCGTGTGAAGGGTGGGTATGCTCAAGTGTCAGGAGTTTATTGACTAACACGTCCGCTAATCCCTCCTCGCCCCCCCCCCCCTCCCCCACTTTCCCCCCTCCTGATCTTGATTGTTAAGCGATTGAGGTGCCGGTTTTGTCTTTATATTATTGTCATTAGGATTATTATCATGGGTGATGCTATTATTATTAATGTTATCGTCAATGCCTTTGTTATCATTGTCAAAACCAATCATCATCTTTATTATTGTTGTCATTATAGTTATTATTATTGCTATTAATGTTAATAGCATTCTTATGTATTTATTTATTTATTTATTCTTTTTTTATTTATAACAATATCAGGGTATACAATAAAATTTAAAAGCAATAGTAACAAAAACTACAACAACAATACCAAGTGGTAATAATGATGATGGTAATAGTAATAAAGATAATATTGGTGATAATAATAATGATAATGATAATTATGATAATAATTATTATAAAGATAATAATAATAATAATGATAATGATGATAATGATGATAATAATAATTGTAATGATAATTGTACTAATGATAATAATGATAATTAATGATGATAACAATTATAATGATAGTGATAATAATAATAATAGCAATTATAAATATAACACTAACAAGCCCCAAAAGGAAAGGAAGGCCCCAGATACGCCTCCTTTTCGTCGAGAGGTGATCGTCAGTGATGGAAATATGAGATGAAGGTCAGAGCAGATTTTTCGTCAGTGTGTCGTACTCTGCTCTTGGCGATTCACTTTGTATTTTTGTTCATTTATATGTTGATTAATCAATTTATGTATTTATTAATACGACTGTTTGGAAACGACGCTCAGAATGATCGAGTGAGGGAGGAGGAAAGGAGGGATGGATAGAAAGAGGGAAAGATGGAGAAGAAGAAGGAGAGAGAAAGGAGAGAAGAGAGGGAAGAGATGGAAGGAGAAAAGAGAGGGAAGGAGGGAAAAGAGGGAAGGAGAATAAAGAGGGAAGGAGAATAAAGAGGGAAGGAGAGAAAGGAGAGAGAGAGAGAGAGAGAGAGAGAGAGAGGAGGAGAGAGAGCAAGAGAGAGTGAGAGAGGAGAGAGAGAGAGAGAGAGAGAGAGATGAGATGAGATGAGAGAGAGAAAGAAGAGAGAGAAGAGAGAGAGAGAGAAAGAGAGAGAGAAAAAGAGAAAGAGAGAGAAAAAGAAAGAGAGAAGAGAGAGAGAAGAGAGAAGAGAGAGAGAAGACAGACAGACAGAGAGACAGAGAGAGAGAGAGAGAGAGAGAGAGAGAGGAGAAGAGAGAGAGAGAGAGAGAGAGAGAGATGAGAGAGAAGAGAGAGAGCGAGAGAGAGAGGGGGGGGGGGAGAGAAAGACAAAAATTAATTATGCTTTCGTTGCTTATATTGGTTTCAGGATCTCGAGTGACTTTCAGATTTTTAACTTTAAGTGCTTTTCACAACACGGATAAAAATAACGATATTTTTTAGAAAGTAATTTGGTTTATTAATGTACAGAGTGATACGATAGACAAGGCTATCAGAAAGGCCTGTCTTATTGTTCTTTCGTTCGTGAGAGTGTCTATATGCGTGTAAAGCAACGGTGAAAAAAGGCTGCTTGCTACGTACCAAAATCATCGTCATTTTTCATCATCATTTATCTTTACAGTCGTACATTAATTCCATTTTGGCCTTTTGCTCTTTTACTGCTCTTGCCGTTATTACCATAATTTACAATCAACTATTCATCAAAATAGTTGTTCTTAATTCCTCTGAGATATTTTGTTTTTCTTTTCATACATGCATACACACAAACATACATACGCACACGCATGCGCACGCGCACGCACACGCACACGCACAAGCACACGCACACGCACACGCACACGCACACACACGCACACGCACACGCACACACACGCACACGCACACGCAACACACACACACACACACACACACACCACACACACTCACACACACACACACACACACACACTAAAGCCACGCACACGCACACGCACACGCACACACACACACACACACACAACACACACACACACACACACACACACACACACACCGCACACACATTTGTGTGTGTATATATATAATATATTTTTATATATATATATATATATATATATATATATATACTATATATATATATATATATGTGTGTGTTGTGTGTGTGTGTGTGTGTGTATGTATAGATATATATATTGCTGAGGTCCCCCCAAAGTAGAACGACGCAAAAGAAAAAGGCAAAGGGGGGAGGGGGAGGCGAAGGTCGTCAAAGTCAACTATGTTAAGATGCGAAGGTCGTGCCGATAGTGGTGGACACTAAGGAAGGGATGAAGGAGAGAAGAGGAGAGTAAAGAGGAAAGAGAAAAGGGGATAAAAAGAGAGTACGGAGGAAAGGGGAAGGGTAGAGAGTGAAGGAGGGGTAGAGTAAGGGAGAAGAGAGGAGAAAGCGGAAGAGGAGTGACATTAAGAAACTGATTTGAGAAATAAAGAATAAGAAAAATATGAAAAAAAGAGAGGTAAAGAGGAAGAGGAGAAGGAATGAGAAGGGGATGAAAACTAAAGGGAAATAGGAAGGATGGCATAAAAAAGAAAGGGTTAGATTAGAGGAGAGGAGAGAGAGAGAGAAGAAAGGGTTAGAGAAGAGGAGAAGAGACAGAGAGGAGTAGAGGAAGGCGAGAAAAAAGGAGAGAGATAGGAAGAGAGGGAAGTAAGATAGTCACGCTAAAAAGAAAGAAAGAGAGAGAGAGAGAGAGAGAGAGAGAGAGAGAGAGAGAGAGAGAGAGAGAGAGTGAGAGTGAGAGTGAGAGAGCAGAGAGAGAGAAGAGAGAGAGAGAGAGAGAGAGAGAGAGAGAGAGAGAGAGAGAGAGAGAGAGAGAAGAGAGAGAGAGAGGAGCGAATTTCTTTTATCTATTTTTTATCTCTCTTTTATTGGCTATCGCCGTTTAAGCCATTGAAAGCGGTGTTGCACACGTTGCGAGTCGTGTTGCAGAGCTGCGAAATCATAATGGTGTAATTATAGCAACAGGAGGCTCCATGCCAAGCGCCTTTTAAAACCTCCCCGCGCGGAGCTCTAGGATGTCTTTTCTTATTTATATGGCCGGCATGAAATTAACTTGTCTGACAAACATATGGATGTAGATATTCGTCTTCTTTTCAATTAAAGAGGCCCGTTATGTTGCACGCAACGTGCGCTGCAGCACACCTGTGACGAGGCTCGTTGGCCAATCCATTCTGCCCTTAATTACGGCCTCGGCGGCGGTGCGTTCGCGCGGCCAATTACGAGCGCAAATATCAGAGACAGGAAAAGAGAGAGAAAATCCGGCATTGCCATTGTTTTCGGTTTCTCGTTCTCGTCTCTCCTCTGTCTTTTTTATCTGTCTAACTCTTCTCTTTTTGTCTGTCTGTCTTTCTCTCTCTAATATCTCTCCTCTCTTCTCTCCTCTCTCTCTCTCACCTCTCTCCTCTCCCATCTCCTCTCTCCTCTCCCTCTCCTCCCCCTCCCTCTCCCCCCTCCATCCCTCCCTCCCTCCTCCTTCCCTCCCTCCCTCCCTCCCTCCCTCCTCCCTCCCTCGTCGCTCGCTCGCTCGCTTTCCTGCTGCTATTACTCCTCTTCCTCCTCTCCCCCACTCTATTTATACCTCTCTCCTTTTCTCTATTTATCTTTCGTTTCATTTGTTTCGCCAAAGGAGACCAACCTCGCAGGAACGGTACAGGCGAAGCACAGTTACGGGCGGCGCGAGGCGGGGCGGGGCAGCAGATTCGGGGTACAACCTTGCTCCGGGTGAAGGAGGGGCGATCCCGACTGCCCCTCCAGGGCCACAAGGATGGGGGGGGGAGGGGCGAGGGGAGGACGGGGGAGGGCAGGGGGAAACCCCCCGAAGGGGAGGGGGAAGGGGCTGGGAGCGGGAGGGATAAAACAGCGCCAACACCCCTGTGGTCAGCTGGGGAACTTGCCAAGGAGGTGCTGTGGGGGGGGGGGGGGGGGGGGAGGGGGGGGCCAGGCAGGATGGTGATGGGGGTTGTGCTGGGAGAAAAAAAAAGGAAAGGAGACGGGAGCTGGGGTCCAACTGCGGCAAGGAGGGAAAGGTCTCGCGGCGAGGAGGTACCTTTTGTTTAGGTGGAATGGGGGTCTTCTCACAACGAGAATGGCAGATAGCGCCGGCAGGAGAGGCCTCGCTGTAGACAGAAAAGAGGGCTGCTCAGACAAAAAGGGCCTGTTAGCGTCGTCAGAAAGGGTCTATCTGAAGATGAGTGTAAATACACAAAGGAACGGGACTTTAAAAAAAGGGAAGTTTTTACGCAAAAAAGGGGTTGTAAAGTAACGTTAAAAGTTTCTTTAATGAAATCTTTTTTTTAGGGACTCGAAAGGTTGGCGTTAGGCAGCTGGGACTTAGCGTAGGTCAGGGGGGCCCTTTAAAGACATATACGAGCGACTTGTCTATGGAAAAAAAAAAGGGTCTAAATTGTCAGGAGGGGACAAAACTGCGGGGTAATCTTTCAAGGGATTTTGTTAGGACAGGAGAGGGCCAAAACATATGACCATCCGGATCGTCTTATGATATTTAGGGGATCGGGGGAAAATAAATTTTTTCGAGGTACGAATTTTCATATTTTTTCCGGTAACATCGAACCAAATTTTATCACCGAAAAAAAAAAAAAAAAAAAACTTTCGAGGGAGCTTTCGGAGAAGTGACGTAATAAAGACAAGCGAAATATTTGAAAGAGCGGCGAGAGACAGTCAAGGAGAAAGAGATAAAGGAGAGAGACGCGATGATCTTCGACGGCCAAAGAAGGAACAAAAACAGGCGTGGTTTTGTGTCGTGTTAAAAGAGGCCGTAAAAATGAAAAAGGGGGCGAGAAACGGCCCAAGATCCGCTGACCGCGAGTTTCTGGAGTCGGGGAATTACGAAGGGGAGGTGCGAAGGGGCTGAATTATGGGGGGATGACGGGAGGAGATTGAACCCCGTAAAGGGCGAAGAAAGCGAAACAAAGAAAAAATAGATAAAACAAAGTTAAGAAAAGGGAAATGCAACTTTCCAAAGTCTGTCAGATACCACCGAACACAAAAAAACCCCAAGAAAAAAAACCGGCCCAATGGAAAACAGAAAAAAAAGAAGAAAGGGAGGAACAAGAAAGAAAGAAAGAAGGGGAGGGAGTGAGGGAAAAACTGAAAGAAAAGCGAAAGAAAAGGAGAGAGAGAGGGGGGGAGGAGGAGAGGAGAGAGAGAGAGAGGGGAGAGAGAGCGAGGAGAGAGAGAGAGAGAGACGAGAGAGCGAGCGAGAGAGAGAGCGGGAGAGAGGGGGGAGCGAGAGTGGGGAAGAGAGAGCGCGAACAGGAGGAGAGGATAGGGCGGGAGGGGGAGGGGAGAGGGAGAGATCAGACGGAGGGGGCAGCGGGAAAGAGGGGAGAGAGCGAGAGGGAGGACGAGAGCGAGACGAAAAGAGAGAGATTAGAGAGAGAGAGCGAGAGAGGGAGAGAGGAGAGAGAGAGAGAGAGAGAGAGAGAAGAAGCGACGAGAGCAGAGAGGAGAGAGAGAGGAGAGAGCAGAGGGATAGGAGGGGAGAGAGCAGAGAGAGAGAGAGCGAGATAGCGCGAGAGAGAGAGAGAGAAGAGAGAGAGAGAGTAGAGAGAGAGAGAGGAAGAGAACAGCAGAAAAGAGAAAGAGGAAGAGAAATGAGAGGTAAAACAAAAAGAAAGAGCAGAGAGAGCAGGAGAGAGAGAGAGAAGGAGAGAGAGAGAGAGAGAGAGAGGGAGAGGGGAGCAAGAGAGAGAGAAGGAGAGCGAGAGCGAGAGCGCGCGCGCGAGAGGGAGAGAGAGAGGGCGGAGAGAGAGAGCGAGAGAGAGAGAGTGAGAGAGAGAGAGAGAGAGAGAGAGAGATAGAGAAAGACAGTGAGAGAAAGGGGAAAGAGAAAAAGAAAGAGAAGCAGGAAAGAGGAAGAGAAAGAGAGTTTTGCGAGAGAGAAGAGGGCGAGAGAGAGAGAGCGAGAGAGAGCGAGGCGAGGAGAGGAGAGAGAGAGAGAGAGAGAGAGTCGAGGGAGAGGGAGAGCGAGAGAGAGAGAGCGAGCGCGAGAGAGCAGACCGAGACGCAACACGCGACAGCGAAGAGAGCGCTTTCGCTCTCTTTCTAGATCTCACCGACCTCACGCTAAAACTCTCCCACTCTCACGATCACGATCCCATCTTTATCTCCCTCTCTTTTCTCTCCTCTCTCGTCCTCCTCCTCCTCTCTCTCTCCTCGCCTCCTCTCTCTCTTCTCTCTCCTCTCTCTCTCTCTCTCTCTCTCTCTATCTCTCTCTCTCCCTTTCCCTCTCCCCATCCCTCCTCCCTATCCCTATTCCTATCACTCTCTATCTCTCTCTCTTTTCTCGCTCTCTCGATCTATCTCTCTCTCTCTCTTCTCTCTATCTCTCTCTTATCTCTTCTCTTTCTCTCTCTATCTCTCTCTTCCCTTTCCTCTACCCTCCCTCTCCCTCTACACCGATTTCTCCCTCTCTATCGCTCTCTCTCATACTCTCTCTCTATCTCTCTTCTCTATATCTCTCTCTCTCTCTCACTACTCTCCTTCTCTCTCTCTCCTCTCTCCTCTCCCTCTCCCTTCCATCTCCCGCTCCCTCTCCCTCCTCTCTCCCTCTCTGTTTCGCTCTCTTCCTCCCACATTTTTTTTTTTTTTTCTGAACGTTGTACTTGTTAGCGTTTTATTACTTGCTTTGACATGTCTTTTTTCTTCTTCCGAGACACACCTGTCATCTTCTCGCCCACTGCGCAAAAAAAAAAAAAAAAAAAAAAATAAAAGCAGCTCTAAAATCTACATAGTTAATCCTCTATTTCCATCCACTTTCATTAAGTATACACTGCCCCTAATTTCACATTATATCTAAAAGTAATTCCACATATTTTTCTTGCATACATCCAAACATCTACATTCATCCACGTTACATCCAAACACATCTATTGTTTTACGTAAATCCACATCCACATTCATCCTTTAGATCCACACACAATCGCATTCCTTCTACAAATTCTCCCCTTCCTCTCCCTCTTCTTGCACCTCTTCTTCTTTTCCTCCTCCTTCTTCTTCCCCCTCTCACACCTACTCCTCATCTTCTTCCTCTGCTTGCTCTCCTTTCACCTCCTCCTCTTCAATTTCTTCTTCCTCTTCTTCCTGTTCCTGCTCCTGCTCCTTCTCTTTCTCCTTCTTCTCCTTCTCCTTCTCCCTCTTCTTCTCCCTCTCCTCCTCCATCTCCTCCTCCTCTTCTCCTTCCTCCTCCTCCTCCTTTTCCTCTTCCTCTTCCTCCTCCTTCTCCTCTCCTCATTCTCCTCCTCTCCTACTCAACTTCTTCTAATCATCCTCGACCTCCTACCTCCTCCTACTACCTCACTCTCTGTCTCCTCCTACCCCCCCATCCTCCTCATGCTCTCCTCATTCAAGAAATCACCAGTCCCTCGTCAACTTATCAAACGATCCTTTTTCCCTTGTGTTTTATGTCGGGTTTGGATATCCGTGTGACTTCTGAGTTATGTGTCTTTAGCAGGGCTCTGAGCAGGTAAGCAAGAGGAGGAGGAGGGGAGGAGGGAGGAGGAGGAGGAGGTGGGTGGCGGTGGTGGAGGAGGAGGTGGTGGCGGTGGTGGTGATGGAGGAGGAGGAGGAGGGGAGGAGGAGGAGGAGGAGGAGGAGGAGGAGGAGGAGGAGGAGGAAGGAGGAGGAGGAGGAGGAAGAGGAAGAGGAAGAGGAGGAGGAGGAAGGAGGAGGAGGAGGAGGAGGAGGAGGAGGAGGTGGAGGAGGAGGAGGAGAAGAAGAAGAAGACAGAAGAAGAAGAAGAAGGAGAAGAAGAAGAAGAAAAAGAAGAAGAAAGATGAGGAGGAGAAGAAAAAGAATGAAGAGAGGGAAGAAGAAGATGAAGGATGATGATAATGTTGATGATGATGAAGGGGGAGGATGGGTAGTGGAGGGAGTCTAGGAGCGTAGAAGAGGAGCGCGAGAGAAGAGAGAAGAAGGAGGATGAGGAGGAAGGGAAGAGGAGGAGGAGGAGGAGGAGGGCGGAGGGAGGAGAGGAGGAGGAGGAGGAGGAGGAGGAGGAGGAGGAGGAAGGTGAAGGAGAAGGAGAAGGAGAAGGAGAAGGAGACGGAGAAAGAGATACAGAAGGTGGAGGAGGGAGAGGAAGAGGAGGAGGAGGAGGAGGAGGAGGAGGCGGGGGGGGAAGGAGGAGGGGGAGGAGGAGGAGAGCAGGAGGAGGAGGCAGCAGGTAAGGAGCCCGGGTGCTCAGGAGGCAGCAGCAAGGGGGTGGGGAGGGGGCGTCGGCGGAAGGCTCGCAGCTCCCAGGTGTGTTCCATTCACAAGGTGGGTGAGAGAAGCCCCGACGCTTTTCTCGCCTCCTCTTTAATTCACAGGTGGCCAGACGCGTCGGCCAACCAGCACCAGGCAGAGACTAGACACACACACACACATACACACAAACAATGATACTTACCATAATACATAGTACACGCACGCTCTTTGGATCATACAACGCACAGGTCACCATAACTCCTCAAGGTTTTTCCAACCCCTACTCCTTTCTCCACTTCCTCTTCTTCTTCTTCTCTTCTTCTTCTCTATCTTTATATCAGATGAGTTCCTTATACCGTTCTCTCTTCTATCTCTCTTTTTCTCCTCTCTCATTATCCCTTTCTTTTTTTTTCACTCCTCCCTCCTCTTCTTACCTGCCTCTCTTTTTTCCTTCCTATCTCCCTCTTTCTCACTTTCTTTTTCTCTCCCCCCCCCCTCCCTACCATCCTACACTTGCGACGGGAACAAGCTCGCCACAAACATTATTAGGATTAGCCGTCAAGCAAAGCGTCTCCGTCCTCCTTATCGGCGTGTCATCTTCTCGCCATTACGTTGTTTTTTTTTGGGTAATGGAACCGGGGGCAGGGTGAGGGGGGCTAGGGTCCAAAGGGGAGGGGTAGCAGGGCTCATGGGGGAGGGAAAGAAGGGCCCAAATGGGAGGGGGGGAAGGCTCAAATGGTGGCTTTTGAGGGGGGGGGGGGGGGGAAAGGGAGGGGGGAGGGAAGATAGGGAGGAGGAAGAAGGAAAAGAGAGGAAGGAGGAAGAAAGGAGAAAGGAAAGGGAAGGAGAGGGGGAGGAAAGAAATAAGGGAAAGGGGGAGGAGGGGGAGGGGGAGGAAGAAGGAAGAGGGGAAGGAGGAGGAGGAGACAGAGAAGGGAAAAGGTAGAAGAAAAGAAAAGGATAGAGGAAGAAGACGGGGAGAGAATAAAAAGAGAAGAGGGAAGGGGAGAAGAGGAGAAAGGGAAAGAAAGAGGGAGAAAGAGGATAAGAGAGACGCTAGGGGAAGAAGAGGAAGGAAGGGGAAGGAAAAAGGGGAGAGGGGGAGAGGGAGTAGAAAGGAAGCGGAAAAGAGGAAAAAGGGAAGAAAAAAGGGGGAGGGGAAGGGAAAAGAGAAAGGGAAAAGAAGGGGGGGAAGGGAAGAAAAAGAAGAGGAACGAAGTAAGGAGAGGGAGAGAGGGGGGGGAGGAGAGAGAGGAAAGGGAAGGAGAGAAGAAGGAAAGAGAGAAACAGGAAGGAAGAAGGAAAGACGAAAGAAGAGAGAGGAAGAGGAGAAAGGAGAAGGAGAGAGAAGGAGAGAGAAGGAGGAGAAAGAAGAAAGGAGAGGAGGAAAGGAAAGAGGAGAAGGAAGAAAGAAAAGAAAGGAAAGAGAAAATAGAGAGAATAGAGAAGAGGAGGAAGGGAAAAGGAGGGAAGGAGAAGACACGAAAAGAGGAGAGGAGGAACAGAAGAAGGAAGGGAGAGAATAAGAAGAGGAAGAAAAAAAGAAAAGGAAAAGGAAAGGAAAGGAAGAAGGAGGGGAGAAGGAGGAAGAAAAGGAGTAGGAGAATAGGAGGGGAGAGATAGGAGGAAGAAGAAAGGATGAAAGGAGGAAGGGAGAGAGGAGTAAGAAGGGAGATGAAAGAAGGAAGAGACGAGAGAGGAAGAAAAAAAGAGGAGAAGGGAAAGAAGAAGAAGGAAAAATGTGAAAAGGAGGGGAGAGAGTGGAGGGGGAGAAAGGGAGAAAAGGGAGAAAAGAGAAGGGAAAGGGGGAAAGGGGGCGGAGGAAGGGGAAGAGAGAAGGAGGGGAGGGAAGAGGAGAAGAGGAGGAAGAAGGGAAGGAGAGAGGGGAAGAAGGAAAAATGAAGTAGGGGAAGGAAAGGAAGAGGAGGAGAGGGGAGAGGAGAGGAAAAAAAGGGAGAGGAAGAGAGAAATGGAAGAGAAAGAAGGGGGAAAGGGAGAAAGGGAGGGAGGGAAGAAAAGACAAGAAGGGAAGGATGGAAAAGGAAGGAAGAGGAAAAGAAAAGGGAAAGAGAAAAGAGGAAAAGGGGAAGAAAAGAAAATGGAGGGGAAAAGAGAAGAGGAGAGAAAGAAAAGAGAGAAGAAAGGGAAGGAAAAGAAAGAAGGGGAAGGAAAAAGTAGAAGAGAGGAAAGAAGAGGGAATAAAATATAGAAAAGGAAGAGAACAAGGGAGAAGAGGAGAGAAGAAGGAGGGAAGGAGAAGGAAAAAGAGAAAGGAGAATGGAGAGAAGAAAAGGGAAGGGAAAGAGGAGGGGGAAGAGAAAGAGGAGAGAAGAGAAAGAAAGGAAAAAGAAGGAAAGAGGAAGAAGAAAAAGAGAGAAGGGAGGGGAAAAAGGAGAAAGAAGAACGTAAAGGAGAAGAAAGAGAAAGAGAAAGGGAAGAAAAGGGGCGGCGAAGAAGAGGAGGAAGGAAGAAAAAGGAAAAGACGGGAATGGGAAGGGGAGAAAAGAAGGGCAGGGAAAAGGGAGAGAAAGAAAAGAAGGAAGAGGAAAAAAGAAGGAGAGGAATGAGAAGGAGAGAAGGGGGGAGATAGTAAAGGAAAGGGAGAGGGGAAAGAGAAGGGGGAACAGGAGAGAAAAGAAAGAGAAAAAGGGGAAGATAAGAAAAGGAGGGGAAAAGGAAGAGGGATAGGGAGAGGGGGGAAATGGAAGAGAAGGGGGAAAGAGGAAGAAGGAGAAAAAAGAAAGGAAGAAAGAGGAAAGGTAGAAGGGAAAGGAACGAGGGAGGAAGAAAAGAGGGAGGAGGAGAAGGGAAGAAAAAAGTAAGAAAGAAGAAAAGAAGAAGGGGGGGAAGAGAAGGGAAGAGTAGAGGAAAGGGGGGGAGAGAAGAAGAGAAAAGAGGAAGGGGAGGAAAAGAAGAGAGAAGAAAGGGAGAAGAAGAAGGAAGAAGAAGAAAAGGAAGAAAGGAAAAGGAAGAGAAGAAGATAAAAAAAGGAGGAGGAAGAAAGAAGAAGAGGAGAGGAGGGGAAGAAAGGAGGAAGAAGAAGGAGAGAGGGAAGAAGGGGGGAAGAGAAGAAAAAGAAAGAAAGAAGAGAAGAGGGAAGAAGAGGGAGAGGAAGAAGGGGGGAGGAAGAGGAGGGGAAAGGGAATGGAGAGAAAGGTCCAAGAAGGGAAGGGGAGAAGAAGAGAGACGGAAAGAGGGGAGGGGAGGAAGGAAAAGGAGAGGAAGGAGGGGAGAGAGAAGAAATGAGAAGAAGAGGAGGAGAAGGAGGGAAAGAGGGGGGTATAGAGGAGGGGAGGAAGAGGGAATGAGGAAGCGCAGCAGGGGAGAGAAGAAGAGAAGGGAGAGAGAGAAAAGTAAAGGTAGAAGGAGGGGGGGGAAGAGGAAAAAGGGGTAGAAAGAAAGAGAGAGAAGAAGAAAGAAAGGGGGGAGAGGGGAGAGAGGAAAAAAAAGAGAGGTAGAAGGAGGGAAGAACGGAGAAAGAGAAGAAGGAGAAGAGAGAGAAGGAAGAGGGAGGAAAGGAAGAGGGGAGATAGGAGGAGAGAAGAAGGGAAGGGGGAGAAAAAAATAGAGAAAGAAAGAAAGGAAGAAAAAAGGAAAATTGGAGCAGAGAAGGAGGGAGGAGGGGGGGAGAAGGAAAAGGAGAGAAAAGAAAAGGGAATGGGAAGAAAGGAAGAAAGAGAAAAGAAAGCGAGGAAAAAAAGAAAGGAAGAAGAAGGAGGGGAGGAAAAGAGGGGGGAAAGGGAAAGAGGGAAAAAAGGATTAAATAGAAAGAGAGAGGAAGAGGAGGAGGAGGGGGGAAGAGAAGGAAAAGGGAGGGAGAGAGGGGAAGGGAG
>NC_061848.1:25773212-25775712 GCF_019202785.1 Penaeus chinensis
GGGCATTGAAGTCACTCGGTGGCCGTATGCGCCGCTCGGATAAATGGAGATGTTTGAGGTTTGATGCGTGTGTGCGTGTTCGAAACTGGCGACTATTATTTTCTTACTTGTTTTTTTCTTTTTCTCTTTGAAGGGAGGGGATGGGGGAGGGTTGTTTGACATTATGATATTTCCTTCCCCCCCCCCCATCACCTCACCTTTACATATGATTCATCGGAAAAAAATTGAAATATCGTTGAGCACTTTCCTGTCCGGCCAAGCAGCCAAGCCGAGACCACTGCCTTTATTTTTGTTCTTTTTCGGGCGAAATAAACCCACGCTTCCCTTTTTCCCATCGGGAGGAGTGTCGGAGAGTAGTGTGAGTTAGGGTGACGGTAGGGTGAAGGTGCAGTCGAGGGTGTAGTGTGCAGCAGGTAAGAGAGTCGAGGGCAGGTCCGGCAGCCGGTGGAGTTGAGTAAGACATTACGGGCGGGGATAATTGACCCATCACCAGCCTCGCCACCCTGCCTCCCGCCGCCCCCCAAGCGAACGATCAGCCCGCTTCGGTTCCTCAGTGGCTGCTGCTGCTGCTGCGGCTCCCCTGGGCGCAGCTGCTGTGTGTCTCGCTGCTATCTCCTCCGTCTCGACTCGTGGCTCGCTCTCCTTCGGTCTCGAGGGCTGTCGGGGTGGCTACTCTCCAAGGGAAGGGGAAAGACACCGGGGATCCTGAAGCGTGGGGCGGGAGGAGGGCGAGGGAGCGCGGTGCTGGAGCCGTGTCTGCAGCGGCGCGGAGTGCTGAGGCCTCTCCGCCTCCTCTGCTGCGGCCGGGGAGTTGCTGGAGTCTTCGGCGGATCGGGGAGTTGGCGCACCTGCTGGAAATACCGAAGGCATACCTGAAGCCGCCGAAGATATTATGACACAGAAATACCGTTCGAGAATCTAATACATTTTAAATTGTGCTTGGAACAGCTTAAACGCCGCGGCAGTCGTGTCTCTTTCTTTCGTTCTGTTCCTCTTGTTTACGTCACTCGCGAGGATGCCTGTCACGGTGACAGTGAAATGGCACTCTAGTTAATGCCCGGAATGACAAGATGGTGACCTTTCTGTTTTTAATCATTATCATTAGTTTCTTCTGAAAGGTTACCCATCACGTTCTCGTTCACTCTTTCTCTTCCTCCAGGGCTATATGCTTTTCTCTCCTTCTCTTTCCTTCTCGTTTTTTCTCTCCATCGCCGCTAACTTTATCGTCAAAGTCGCCTTCAGCAAATGGACATATCAAAATCAACTCTCTTTAACACACACAGCGGCACGAAATCGACAGGAAATCACAAAGGAAGTGAAAAATCCTTCTGCATTATTCATAACAACAGCAAAAACTCCTTGCATGACCTATGATCTCCCGAAGCCCTTTCCGACATCGACCGAGCGTTGCCTTTGCCTACCCTGCGCCCGCACACCTGTCACCACAAACCATTAATGCATCACCTGAGTTCCCTTTCCCTCGCCCCTCGTCACACCCTGCTCGCTTAACCGCCGCAAATTAACCAAACAACCAATGGCATTCTTTTTTTCTTAGCCTTAATCTACAGTACACGACTTCCCATTACAGACAGTACCGAGAGCACAAGTCATGGCAATGTATCCCCGCGAGTGAAGCGGCGTCCCACGACCTTGGGTACACCTCTCTCACTATTACGGCCATTAATAAAGTGTCGTCGTTTGTGTCATCATGGTGTTATCGACGCGACAAGTGGTGGTTTGGGCCTTGGCGATGGCCCGCTCTCGGCTCTTACTCGGGCGGCGATGACTCAATTGGACCATTGCTCTCATGGCTGGCGATTTGAGCGTGCTGGCTCTCTGGTTCCGTCAGCTGGCTTTCTCCCAGCTGTTTAAGCATTTTGTTATACATTTGCAGAGCGCGAGAATCATTGGGCCAGACGATTATCTTGTTATCCAAAAAAGTTTAATTCTGTTCTTGGGTTTCGAGCCAGCGATGTTGACTCGCGCTCTCGATGTTCAGCCCTCACCGCAGATGCCGCATTATCAACCGCAATTGCAGCCTTGCCCGTAGTTTGTCTTTGTAACCGATCACTGCGTAATTATCGGCATAATTCTTCATCTTGATAACTGGGCGCTTCATCATTGCCGTCTCGCGCTTCTCCTGGCGTTGTTGTTCGCCTTTTCTAGGTTTGTTTTACCTTCTTACCTCCGTCCTTTGCCCCGGGCACTCCGTTCACACAGACCTTCATGATCAGCATTTAGCACCTCACGTCACCATCCCAACCGCACATCACCACCACGAGGCCACCGCCATCCCCTTCATCACTATGTCATGGCCACAGCCGCCCCGTCATCACTGTGATGGGCGGCC
Source organism: Penaeus chinensis (assembly GCF_019202785.1). Lineage (NCBI taxonomy): Eukaryota > Metazoa > Arthropoda > Malacostraca > Decapoda > Penaeidae > Penaeus > Penaeus chinensis. Next base: position 25,775,563 of record NC_061848.1, read on the forward strand.
TCACGAGCAGCCCAGACCGCGGACGCCCACAAAAACCAACGAGAACGGGGTGCCATAAAGTACAGAATTGTAGGGAGCCAATGTAGCCACCTTCTGAGGTTCCAGTTTACAAGCCCACTGTTTACATTGTATATTCTAGTGTATTGTGCC
>NC_061848.1:25800712-25803212 GCF_019202785.1 Penaeus chinensis
AAGCATTGTTTAAGATTCGCTCATTTGCATCCCACATTGCGGGGGGAAGAGGGCGACCCGCTACACAGACGAGGCGTAAGATCAGTGAGGGCTTTGATCATCGCCGCGATAAACTTGACCGCTACTGGTTTATCTGATGCTGCGGAATTATTGCTGTGCATACCTGGTCCACGGACGGCCTGCGATAACTCTTGCCTTCTCTTTTCTCTTCCTTTTGTTTATCATCACTCCCTCCTTTCCTTCTCTTCTTCTAAATCATCCAGGAATTTTGGGTGGTTCCTCAGGTGAAAACAGGGAGGTGCGCGAGCTGGCGACGATTGCTTGTGTCGATTCATATGTCAATTTATTTATCTGTTTCACGCAGTGTTCATATCTTTCTCCCTTTTTATATCCGTGACTATTTCTTTCTTTCTCTCTCTCTCTCTCTCTCTCTCTCTCTCTCTCTCTCTCTCTCTCTCTCTCTCTCTCTCTCTCTCTCTCTCTCTCTCTCTCCCTCTCTCTCTCTCTCTCTCGACAGAAAGAGAGCAAGAGAGAGAGGCTCCCTTCCTTCACAAGGCAGTAGACCCCCAAGAGCCGCGTGTACATCCACCCCCCGCGCCCTTCGTCACCATACAGGGAGGCCCCTTCGCACAGCAAGCCTTTCCAGCTGGCAGGGGGCCGCTTTTGCATCTCGCCTAACAAGGGAGAGGCCTCCCTCCTCCCTCCGCCTCCTCTCTCGTCCCCCTTCCCTCCTTTCCCCTTCTCTCCCTCGTTCCCTCTCCCGCCCTTACTTGATCTTCTTCGCCCCCCTTCTTCCTTTCCTCTCTTTCTCTCTTTCTCCCTCCCCCCTTTTCCCTCTTCTCTCTCGTCCTTCCCATCCTCTTTTCCTCCTTCCACTTCTGTCTTCTCTCTCACGCGCCTTCTCATTCTTTTTCCTCCCCCTTTCCCCTCACCCCTCGTCTCTATCGCCCCTTCCCTCTTTCTCTTCTCCTTTTTTCTGTTCCCTCTTCTCCCTCTTACCCCTTACTCCTTTCTCTCTAGAGCATCAAGAGTTTAAAGAGGGAGAGAGAGGGAGGAAGGGAAGGAAGGTATAAGACAGTCAAAGGGAGTGAGAATGAAAGAGTAGAAGAAGAATAAGGGTAGATGGAAAACAAAGAGGAGGTAAGGGATACGAGGGGAAAGAGAAGAAAGAGGAGTGAGACGGTAAAGGAGAGGCGGAGAGAGCAAGAGCAGTCCTAAAGGCAGAGAAATACAATGAAAAGGAGAGGTGACGTGAGGAGGGAGGGCAGACGCGTAGATTCGTCTGGATTGGTTTCCTCGGCCGCTTATCGGTGTGTGACGCGCGGCCATCAGTGTCAAGGGGTGCCGCCGTTTTTTGCCCTCGGGATCGGACGAAATGCGTTTTAAATGTCACCTTGCGGTCATAGGTTGTCAGCCGCGCGCGTTACACCTCCAGCAGGCCAAGCCAGGGTCGCCGGTGGTCCTGCCCGCACGCTGTCGCCAGCTACATAACAGCGGCCCGTTCACAGTAATCCCTTGGCTGGTACCCGTGTTGTGTCTGTCTGGATTGTTTTTCTTTTTTCTTTCTTTAGTTTTTTTTATTTTTTTATTTTTTTGCCCTTCGGGTGTATCCGGTTTGGAGAGAGAAGTAAAATAATTTTGGGGAGACAGATAATTGCTCTGATTAAAGAGTAGACAAGTTTACCTCTTCATTATGTTCAGGCCTTGATCTTGCCAAAGGTTGTTTTCTCTCTCTCTCTCTCTCTCTCTCACTCTCTCTCTCTCTGACTGATATATGAATGTTGTAAATATCATATCAAATTGCATATTACTGCCTGTACACATTTATAATCCTTATGTTGTAGGGTCATTATCATTATAAAAAATTATCATCACTAGTATAAATTTTCGCTTGCAAGCTGTGATTTTGGAGCCTCCTGGAGTCAGCGTGTGGGAATATATCGCCTTTGAGCTACACAGAGTATATTATACATAGACATAATAAAACTGAGAGGAAAAGGAAGGAAGGAGGGAAAGAAAGGGAAAATAATAATGTTTCATTGCCTTATTTTATCACTTCTATCTTTCCATTTCCTTTTCCTCTTAGATATGTCATCACTTTCAACTGCTTCCAATTCACAGCTTCTTTTTTTTTTTTTTTTATCTTCTTTCTCTCTTTCAGTTTTCGGATTTCTCTTCTTCGTTTTTCTCTTCTGTCTCTTTACTTATTCTTCCTCCTCTGCCTCTTTATTTCTTCTTCTTCTTCTGTGTATTTCTCTTCTATTTCATGTTCATGGTCTGCATTTCATCATTTTCGTAGATTACGATGTTAATAATTATCAAAAATGGTAATGATAAGAATAATGATGATGATGACGATAATGGTATATGATATAATAATTATGATAATGATAATGATAGTCATGATGATAATGATAATAGCATAATGATGATTATGATGATAATAATAATAATAATAATAATAACAATAATAATAATAATAATAATGATAATAATAATG
>NC_061848.1:25810712-25813212 GCF_019202785.1 Penaeus chinensis
CTCTATCTCTCTCTCTCTCTCTCTCTCTCTCTCTCTCTCTCTCTCTCTCTCTCTCTCTCTCTCTCTCTCCCTCCCTCCCTCCCTCCCCCCCTCTCTCTCTCTCTCCCCTCCCTCTCCCTCTCCTTCTCCCCCTCCCTCTCCCTCTCCCTCTCCCTCTCCCTCTCCCTCTCCCTCTCCCTCTCCCTCACCCTCACCCACACCCTCTCCCTCTTCCTCTTTCCCTCTTCCTCCCTCCCTCCTCCTTCTTCCTTCTCCGATTCTCATAATCCCTTACATTTTTCCGCCTCAATTCCTTGTTATTTTCCAGCCCATTTCTCACTGTCATTTCTCTCAATTTCTCCAGCAATGTTGCCCATATTTTCCAGAATATTGCAGATTGCATGAATGGATAACAATGCCCTGATTTACGGCTGCAACTTGATTGCAACTGGTAAAAAAAGGTAATAAAGTTCGGGAGAGAGGAGAGGGGAGATTACGAAGGGGAGAAGGGAGGGAGAAGTTGGAAGGGGGGGAGGGAGTCGGAAGGGAGGGGAGGAAGAGGGATGGGGAGGGAGAGGGAAGGGGAGAAGAGAGGGGAGGAAGAGAGATGGGGGGGAGAAGGGAAGGGAGGAAGCGGGATGGGAATGAGGAGTGAGAGAGAAGAGACGGAAGGGAGGGGAGGAAGAAGGGGTGGGAAGGAGGAAGGGAGGGGAAGGAGTGGAGGGGAGGGAGGAAGGACGGAAGGAAGGGGGATGGTGTATGAACGAGTTGAAGAGGCAGCAGAGTGAAGGGTGGAGGGATGGCAGGGGAAAGAGGGAAGAGGAAGAGGAGGGAGTTGAGAGGGAACGAATAAAGGGGAATTAAAGATCCAAAGGAAACAACGAAGTGAATCGAAGTAGCCAGTATGAGAGAGAGAGAGAGAGAGAGAGAGAGAGAGAGAGAGAGAGAGAGAGAGAGAGAGAGAGAGAGAGAGAGAGAGAGAGATAGAGCAAATGAGAAAAAGAAAGTCAAGAAGAGGGGGAAGAAAAGTGGGAGGGAAAGGGGAAGCAAGGCAGAAGGATGGAAGGATGAGGAAGGGAGAGAAAATGTGAACCAAAAGGAGTGATTATGGGTAACAAGGAGAGCGAAAAAAATAAATAAAAAGGAAGGGAAACTGTCAAAAAAGAGATTGAGTAAATTATGGACAGAGATAAGGGAGAAGGCTGAGTTCACAGGGACATTTCTCTGTCTGTCAAACTCACTATTAATCTGTCTATCTATCTATCTGTCCATCTACCCATCTATCCGTCTATCTATCTATCTAGTTACCTCTATGTATGTATGTATGTATGTATCTATTTATCTCTCTCTCTCTCTCTCTCTCTCTCTCTCTCTCTCTCTCTCTCTCTCTCTCTCTCTCTCTCTCTCTCTCTCTCTCTCTCTCTCTCTCTCTCTCTCTCTCTCTCTCTCTCTCTCTCTCTCTCTCTCTCTCTCTCTCTCTCTCTCTCTCTATATATATATATATATATATATATATATATATATATATATATATATATATATATACATACACACAAATACATATACATATACATCTGTCTACGAGTCCATCCCTCTGAGGAAGATCCAGGCAAAGAAAAGGCAAAATAAAAGAAATTGGTAAATGTGAAGAGATAGAGATAGAGAGAAAGATAATGAGAGAGAAAAAAATAAAACAGAGAAAAAAAGAAAGAAACAAACAGAGAGAGAAAGAAAGAAAGAGAGGAAAAATAAAGAAGTCATAGGTAATAGATAATAGGTAACAGATAATGGGTAATAGATAATAGGTAACAGATAATGGGTAATAGTTAATAGATGACGGGTGAGGGGCCGTGATGGATGCCTGGCTGCGTTCACACTCGGCCGCCCGTCCCGGCAGGACCTAATGGGTTAATGGGGCTCCTGCGGGGAAGAGTCTCGGGAGTCTCGGCAATGATTTCCCTTTTTTTGTGACGGGGTTGTGACTCGCAGGTTTTTCTTTTCTTTCTTTCGTTTTTCTTTTTCTTTTTGGTTATTTCTTTTTGGTGTATTGCTAATGGGGTAATGTGACGATCCTTTTTTTTTTTTTTTTTTTTTGCGTGTAGGACTGTTGTTTTGTGGTTGTTTTTTTGTTTTTTGCTTTGATGAGGTGTCTTTTTTTTTGCATTGATGATAATGGGCGAATGGGTTAATGAGTATCTCTTTTTCTTGTCCGGCACTATTGCGGTCTGGCACTTTAGGCTTGATTTGATGCCTCAGGCGTCTAATGGGCTTATGGGTATCCGAAGGGCACGGGCGCTTCTGATTTCGACTTTTTGCGGTTTATTGTTGTTTTTTGTAGTTTGTTTACCAAGGGTTAATGGGTTAATGGGTCTTGTTTTTTATTCCTTTGACTGAGATTTGATTTATATTTTTTTTATTTATCTATTAATCTATTATTATTTTTTTATTTTATTTTTTTTGTTTTGTTTCGTTTTTTGAGGAGGTGAGGAGGAATGCTTGTGAATCTCTTTCTCTTCTTCTC
>NC_061848.1:25823212-25828212 GCF_019202785.1 Penaeus chinensis
TGTGATTAAGATATACCAGGGTACCCACTACTTTCCTGTGTATTTTGTCAACGTGCAGTTCAAATGTCATGAATCTGTCTAAGTGTACTCCTAGATTATTCACTGAAGTGCTCGGTTTGATAGAGCAACCTTCAAATTCTATGGTTGTGTCACTGGGAATTTTAGCTATCTTTTGCCGACTGCCTATGGATATACATTGAGTTTTATATTGATTTACTTTAAGGCCATTAATGTCTAAATATAGATTTGCTTGTGTTATAGTATCTTGCGTGTTTTGTATTAATGTATTTAAGTGGTTTACTGAATTATTATGAAGAAACTGTGAATCATCGGCGTACTGCTCTAGAAGGCAAAAGGTACTTCTTGTTTTGATGACATACCATTATTGATTCTTACCAATTGGGTCCTTGTATCTAAATAACTTTTAAACTAAAAGGTATCAGTTTTATGATTTATTAATTTGTTAAGGAGAATTTTATGGTTAACACTATCAAAAGCCTTAGAAAGGTCGCATACTGTGATCAAATTTACCTGTTTTAGATAATAAGTTAATGGCCTCCAGGAAACTCGTCAGTTGATCTGCTAAACTTTTTTTTCAAGAATTTTGGATAATATAGGGAGTTACTATAGCATGTTTCCAAAGAGATAGAAAGGCACCAGTGACCAGAGAGCTGTTAATAATGACCGTTAAATAATGTAGAGTTGAGGGTAGACTATCTCTGATAAAGCGCAAAGCAATACCGTCTGCTCCTACGACATTTGTTTCGCGAAGGTGTTTTATTACTAAGATTATTAATTCTACGTCCACTGGTTGTGGTCTGAAAAAATAGTTGTAATCCTTGCCCGATCTGTGTTTTGTTGTAATGTAGAAGCAATTGTTTGCTCGCAAGTTAGTTTTCAAATTTAAAAAAAACAGTCACTAAAATGGTTTGTTCTTTGTATGGGACCTGTGCAATCACTAGTGAAATGTTTGGTGTGAAGCACTAGTGTTTTAATAATTTCCATGTTTTATCAGAGTTGTTCTTTTATTATGTGAATTTATTTCTTAAGTAATTTCTTTTTGCCCATTGAGTTATCAATTTTACATTTTTCTTATTTGCTTTGTAATCTATCTGAAAGGCAGCCTCATTTCTGTTACTTTTAAGAGCTTGATGGGCATTATTTCTATCGCTAATGGAGAGAGAGAGAGAGAGAGAGAGAGAGAGAGAGAGAGAGAGAGAGAGAGAGAGAGAGAGAAAGAGAGAAAGAGAGAAAGAGAGAAAGAGAGAGAAAGAGAGAGAAAGAGAGGAAGAGAGAAAGGAAGAGAGAGATAGAGAGGAATAGAGAGAGAGAGAGAGAGAGAGAGAGAGAGAGAGAGAGAGAGAGAGAGAGAGAGAAAGAGAGAAAGAGAGAAAGAGAGAAAGAGAGGAAGAGAGAAAGGAAGAGAGAGATAGAGAGGAATAGAGAGAGAGAGAGAGAGAGAGAGAGAGAGAGAGAGAGAGAGAGAGAGAGAGAGAAAGAGAGAGAAAGAGAGAGAAAGAGAGAGAAAGAGAGAAAAAGAGAGAAAGGAAGAGAGAGATAGAGAGGAATAGAGAGAGAGAGAGAGAGAGAGAGAGAGAGAGAGAGAGAAAGAGAGAAAGAGAGAAAGAGAGAAAGAGAGAAAGAGAGAAAGAGAGGAAGAGAGAAAGGAAGAGAGAGATAGAGAGGAATAGAGAGAGAGAGAGAGAGAGAGAGAGAGAGAGAGAGAGAGAGAGAGAGAGAGACGGAGTGAGAGAGTGAGAGAGAGAGAGAGAGAGGAAAAAGAGAGAAAGAGAGAGAGAGTAAAAATAATAATAATAATAATAATAATCTTAATTCAAAATTTACATTGGTTATAATTTACAATAGTGCCTAAAATAGTACAAAAGTACATCCAGTAATGCAATGGTATATAAAATGATACAAAAGCATATGATAATTCAGAGGTACATAGATTAATACAATAGTACATAATAAATAATACAGTAAAAAATTAGGCAATACAATGTAAAAAATAATGTAAATTTTGTAGACATAAAAATATACATATTGGATAATTCAGACATTATGCTATTGATATGACAGTTATTATCACATCATCTTGAGAATTATCTTTGCGCAGAAGATATTGTTTTAACCTATCTTTAAAAACAAGTAGGGAACCTGTCTTCTTAACCTGGAATGGAATCATGTTCCAGACTAGTGGGCCTCTTACCATTATCATTTTTGTACCAGAGTATTTGTTCTTCTTACAAACAAATTATTATTCTGTCTCGTGATGGTCCCTCTTATTTCATTCGCAGTAGAAATGTCAAATAGCCAATCGGGTAGGTGATGATTCAAGATCTTATAAACTAATATACATGTCATATTTGTATTTGTTGTCCACTCTTAACCTTTCCAGTTGATTAAAAGCAGGGGAGACATGGTCATATGCCAAAGGCGACTTTCGCAGCGAAATTTTGAAGTTTTGGAACTCGTTCAATCTGGGTTTTATTTGTTGTTCCCCATATTCTCGAGCAATAATTTATAATGCTGAGTACTAATGACTGTAGAACCATTGTTCGTGTGGCGGTTTCAAACCATTGCCCTATTCTATTAAGATACAGCAGTGTGCCGATTGCTTTTATATGCATTTCATCAACAAGCGAGTTGAAGAGCATATACTGATCAAAATAGACTCCTAGGTTTTTGACAGTTGTGCTCGGCGTTATAGAATAGCCATTGAAGTCTATGGCAATATCCTCTTGTAGTTGTGGTATAAAGTGCCGCGGACCAATAAATATGTTTTCTTCTCATTAATCAATAATCCATTTCTTTGAAAGTACGTTTTTACTGTCGATAAGAGATTATCTGCTCTTTCTATCAATTCTGAGATGCAAGCAGGATTTCCAGTCGGAAGTAATTATGTGTCGTCTGCATACTGAACCAAGAAATAGTCTGGAAGATAATCTGATAGGTCGTTCACATAGATAAAAAAAAAAAAAAAAAAAAATGGGAACACCAAAATCGACATTTTTTGGTGCTGACAAAACATCCTTAATTCTTACCATCTGTGATCTGATCTATTCACAAGATAGTTAAGAGACCAGAGAGGATCTATGTTTAGCTTCAAACATTTGTTTATTGATATCTCGTGGTGAACACTGTCAAAGGCCTTGGACAAGTCTAGGAATAGAAGAGACATTTTCTTGTTGTCAGTATTGTTATAGATTTGATTTTATAACTTGAGGAGAGCTGTTTCTGTTGACAGCTTTTGTCTAAAACCATAATGATTATCAGCCATCTCTCTAGTTACAATTAGTGCACAATTTTCCATACATTTCTGGAACGTGTAAATCAAGCATTTTACTTGTGCATTTACGTCATCAGTTTGTAGAATTTTGTTAAGGGTAGGAGCCTCTTCCAGTAGTAAATTACAAAAGTAGTTTTGGCTGTACTTCTTAAGGCAGCGAAAGGTATGAACCACTGGTTGTCTTTTTGGTTTGCTTATATTCAGAGTAGCAGCTAGTAGCTCGCGATCTGCCACTGGGCTTGGAGATATTTCGACACCACTTATAATTTCTGGTTTATTCGTAACCAAGAAATCAATCAATGTTGCAGAGGTGGAAGTTATCCTTGCTGGTCTATCTATAACCTGCATTAATTTCACATTCTTAATTAATTTAGCCATTTTATTATAAGGTGCTAATAAATTATCATTAAAATCACCTAGTATAAAAGCGGACTTATTCCGCAGACAAATGTTTTTGAAACAATCCAAAACATAGGCGAAAGACGTAATAGGTGCATGGGGATGTCGATAGATACATCTAACAATGATAGAGGGCAGTTTCCTGTGTCGTATTGAAATCCAAATATCTAAAACACCTTCTGTTTTATCAAGTCCTGTGGTTGTTTATGTTACCTTAAATTCATCCCTAACACACACACACTCCTCCTCCACGGCCACGGTCATGGCGAAAAACATTAGAAGAAAATATATTCACTAAAGAATCACTTACACTTGGGAGGAGCCACGTCTCACTAATGTATAAAACATCAACACATCTATCACAGACTAGCATTTCTATTTCATCTTTGAGCATTTTATTGTACATTTACATGTACAATATTTACAAGGTCCTTGTTCTGTATAACTTTATTAACTTCGGCACCGTCTTCAAAGTCAAATTTCTATGCACTGTAATAGTCCCAAAGCCGACTTTTGTGACCATACAGATGAAAGGAGGTGCATTTGAATTTGTAGTCGTATCTGCAATTAGACTGTCTGTGGGTGAACTCTCCACAGTTAAAGCATCCCCGGCGATGGTTGTTTGGGCGATACCTATTTTCCACAATGGGATGTTGATTCATCCTACGATTAACTCTCGTCATGTGATTACTGCTTCTTATGAAATTAATCCTTGTGTTAGCAAAAACATCATGCCTCTTTCTACTCTGAGTTTGCCAACGATTTTCAGATATTAGGGGTCTCTCATCATATGGTAATTGTTTATCATTATTCTGTTTAGCATTATTTTCGGAGGGCATATTGTTCCTCTTTGCATTATTCCAGTTATCCGCTAGTTTAAAGAGCCTACATCGCTTGTTAATCGTTGACAATAGCCTAATATCACCAGATCTATTTAGAAGAATGCCTTAATTATCACAGTCTACGTTGAAACACATTTCATCTACTTCACCTGGACCAAGTCTGAAATTTTGTTGAGTTTGAATAATTCTAATGCCGTTGTTAGAGCTCCATTCTTTTAGCTTTTCATTAAACTGATTGATCTTATCAGCAAGATCATCTGTTCTCAGAGTTGGAACTAGCACACATACAAATATCTCCATACCATCAATCAAATCATCCTAAGTCATCCAAGATCATGTCTGGACTTCCGTCATCCATTAACTCGTGGATCCCACAGTAGACGATACATCTCGCGGGCATCCAGTTCAGTTTTTCGTTGACCCAGCATCTCGCAAGGTCAATGGTTGCTCCCAGGATAGTTCTGATG
>NC_061848.1:25838212-25850712 GCF_019202785.1 Penaeus chinensis
AAGAGAGAGAGAGAAGAGGAGAGAGGAGAGAGAGAGAGAGAGAGAATAGTGAAAATAAAGGTAAAGGGGAGAAAAGTGAGAGAGAAAGAGTGAGAGAGAGAGAGAGAAAGAGAGAGAGAGAGAGAAGAGAGAGAGAGAGAGAAAGGAAAGATAGAGAGAGAGAGGGAAGAAGAGAGGAATAGAGAGAGCGAGGAAGGAGTAAGAGAGAGAATAGAAAGGAATAGAGAGAGAAAGGGAGACGGGAGAGAGAGAGGAGAAGAGAGAGAGAGAGAGAGGAAGGAAGAGAGAGAGAGGGAGGAGAGGAAGGAGAAGAGGAGAAGAGAGAGGAAAAAGAGAAGAAGAGAGAGAGAGGGGAGAGAAAGAGAGAGAGGATTAGAGAGAGAGAGGAGAGGAATAGAGAGAGAGAGGAGAGGAATAGAGAGAGAGATGGAGAGAGAGAGAGAGATGAGAGGAGAGGAGAGAGAGAAGAGAAAGAGGAGAAGATAAGAGAGAGAGAGAGAGAGAGAGAGAGAGAGAGAAGGAGAGACGAGAGAAGATAGAGAGAGAGAAAGAAAGAGAGAGAGAGAGAAGGGTAAGAAAGGAAGAGAGAGAGAGAGGGGTAAGAAAGGAAGATAGAAAGAAAGAGAAAGAGAGAGGGGGGGAAGAAAGAAAAAAAGAAAGAAAAAGAGGGAGAGGGGAAAAAGAGAGAGAAAGAAAAAGAGAGAGAGGGGAAAAATTAAAAAGAGAAAGAGAGAAGAAGGGGTAGAAAGAAAGAAGAAGAAAGAAAGAAAAAAGAAGAAGAGAAAGGAGGAGGGAAAAGAAAGAAAGAAGAAAGAAAGAGAAAAAGGAGAGGGTAAGAAAAAAAAAAAAGAAAGAAAGAGAAGAGAAAAGAGGGTAAGAAAAATGAAAGAAAAAAGAAAAAAAAGAAAAAGGGGTTTAAAAGAAAAAAGAAAAAAAAAAAGAAAGAAAGAAAGAGAAAGAGAGAGAGGGGTAAGAAAGAATGAAAGGAAGAAATAGAAAGAGAGAGAGGGGTAAGAAAGAAAGAGAAATAGAGAGAGGGGTAAGAAAGAAAGAAAGAAAGAGAAAAAGAAAAAGAGAAGTTTAAAATAGGCAGAAGACTGTAAATATTGGGGTAAGAAGAAAAAAAAGAAGAAAAAAAAAGAGGAGAGGGGTAAGAAAGAATGAAAGAAGAAAAGAAAGGAAAAAAAGGGAAAAAAAAAAAGGGGGAAGAAAGAAAAAAAAGAGAGAGAGGGTAAGAAAGAAGAAAGGAAGGGGAAAAGAAAAGAGAGAAGGGTAAGAAAAAAGGGAGAAAAAAGAGAGAAAGAGGGGAAAAGAAGAAGAAAGAAAGTAAAAAGAGAAGGATAAATAACAAAGAATGTAAATAGGAAACACTCGTGACTTTCTTTTCTTATTCAAATTAACACCTGGTTGTCTGGAGGAGCCGAAGACGAGCGCTATTACATTTTCATTTTTGCGATGAGGTGGAGGAATCCGGTGCCCTTTAAAAAACAGCGAAAGCGGGACCCCCCTTGCAATCAAAGGGTCATAAACGCAGGCCCCCAATTTTTTCTGTTTTCCCACTTGATATAATAGCCTCGGGGTAATAAATCAACCAGTTCGCTTAATGGGTTCCGATTTAGTAACGTAAATACATTCGAGTGGAGCGAGATCCAGTCCGCGAGATGTATTGTTCGCTGTCCATGTTCAGGGCCGTCGAGTTTGCTATCCATTATCATCAGTAATAATGCACAACGGCTGGGCACCCCCCATCGACACCCGGGGGGAAGGGGGGTAGGGCGGGAGAGGTGGGGAGGAAGGGATGAGGCAGGGAGGAGGATTGAAGAGGCGAGGAGGGAGCGCGGGGAAGGGGAAGTAGGGGAGGGAGGGGGGGAAGAGTTGGAGAGATGGGGGGGGGGGAGGGGGGGAGGGGGGGAAAGTTTAGAGAGTGAAGGGGGATCAGGGGGCCCCACACCCGTGCGCAACCACCTGTACTTTCCCCCCTGAGCATCCCCAAATTTATTAGGGAAACTTGCAAGAACCAAAACCATTGCGCGCCAAACCCGTGGACGAAACCATCTGGGGAGGGAACCACCTTAGCCGCCCTGGACCCAAACCTTTGATGAAGAGTTTATTAAGTAAACTTTTAGTTTTAGAAAGAGTTTATTTAGTAAACTTTTAGTTTAAGAAAGTAAAATTGTCGCTATATGGGCATTCAAGTATCAAATGCCCATAGTCTCGGTGGAAGGCAATGGGAACGTGTTTGAAGAAGGAGCGAAGGCCCGTGGGATTGCCCCGTGAAGCCTGGGGCGAGATCGGCCAGATTGGGTCGGGGTCGGGCCTTTGAGAGAAAGAGGAGCCGACGGGGAAGTGACGGGGAAGGGAAAAAAACCCCGGGGAGGAAGTGGGAAAGAGGGAAAAAGGGCAGAAGCGGGAATAGAGGGAGAGTGAAAGGAAACCGGAAAGGGATGAACGGTAGAAAAGGAGAATGAACGAGGGGACGAGAAAAAAAAAAAAAAAAAAAAAAAAAAAAAAACAAGGGGGCAGGAAAAGAACCCAGCACAGGAACCCGACCAACGAGTCGAAAGCCTTTGAGATAAAGTTCTTCCACCTCTCGAAGCGACCACATCAATCGAACTAATAATAAAAAAAAAAAAAAATAGAAAACTATATATAAAATAAATTACGGCATAGCAATCGACAAATTATACGAGACAACGAACCACGAGGGACGGGGTTTGCGAGAGAGGGCCCCGGGAGACCACCTGGGGACTCGGGGCATAAGGACAGGCCCAACGCATTACTCCGAGGCCCGTGGGAGGACGAAAACACAAAAAAGCGTTTTAATTAAGCCCGATACGGCGAGGGAGAGAGGGAGGAACGGCAGGGAAAGGGAGAGGGAGGGGAAAAGAAAAAGGAATGGAGTCACAAAGGGGGCAAAGGGGAAAGGTGGAAGGAAGAAGAGATGAAGAGTGAAGTGTGAGAGGAAACGGAAGGGAGTCGGAGACATGAATGGAGAAGAGGGAGAGAAATGGAGAAGGAGAGAAGTGGAAGGTAGAAGAGAAGAGTGAGAGAAAGGGAGAGAGACGGGGGGAGAGGGAGATAAAGAGGAAAAGAAGGACATGTAAAGGTAGAGGGAAAAAGTAAGAAATAAAAAATGTTGGGGGAGCGAGGTAGAGAAAAAAAAAAAAAAGGGAAAAGGAATGGGGGGAAAGGGAAAAGGAAAAGGGAAAAAAGGGAGAGGGAAAAAAAAGAAAAAAAAAAAAAAAAGGGGAAAAAAAAGGAAAAGTGAAAAAATGGAGAATGAGGGAAGGGGAGAAGGAGAGATAAAATATGGGAAGGGGAGGGAGGGAGAGAAACAGATAAATAGAGAAAAGCAATTCAGCGAAACGCCAGTAAGCGCTGCCGTTGGGGCCCGCCTGCCCGCTGCACCGAGGGCCCCCAAAGAGCAGGCGGTTCGCAGGCGGTTCAGTAAAAGCGTGGAGCGGCGTGCAACGAGCGCTCTATCATTAAGCCTGGCGAGATCATTCCTGTATCAGCGCGGTCCATTACTCACTAAAATAATTTCTTGAAAATTTGGGCCATTTTAAATTCATAAGTGATGGGCTCAATTTTTAAACCTCGGTTACAGTGGGCCCAATTTTCGGGGGGCTCATATCTTTTTTGCGTTTGCGAAAATTGTTGGGCTTTTCCCTTCAGGGGCCCGGGAGAGCCAAACCTCAATTTTTGGGGTTTAAAAAAAAAAAAAGGAGAGAAAAAAAAAATAAACAAACGACTTTGGGGCCTAAAAACAAATCTCCCCCTTCTCCCAAACTCGCATGGCTACTTAACGCATGTGTAAAGAACGGCTGCTATAATGGGTATTGGGGAATCCTCTTTTTGTCTATACCGAGTTTCTTAACAAAACAAAGAGAGAGGGGGAAAAAAAGAGAGATTGAAAGGAGAGAGAGAGGGGGAAAGAGAGATTGAGTGAGTGGAGGGAGGGAGGAGAGAGAGAGAGGGAAAAGAGAGAGAGGGGAGAGAGAGGAGAGAGAGAGAGAGAGAGAGAGAGAGAGAGAGAGAGAGAGGGGCGAGCAAGAATGAGAGTAAAAGCGAGGGGAGTGGAAAAACCCATAGAGAGGCGGGTAGAGCGACGCGAGAGAGAGTCGATAAGACGAGAGGGGAGCGAGCGAAGAGAGAGAAGAAGAGAAGAGAGAGAGAGAGAGAGAGAGAAGCGGCGGGGAAGAGAAAAGAGGAAGAGATGAGAGAGAGAGAGAGAGAGAGCGTTAGAGAGCGAGAGCGACAGACGGGATTACCGAAGATAATGTGATAATACGTTTTTTCTTTCTTCTTCTCTCTCTCTTGATCATTATTAGCGGCGTCTGCGTTTGGGTAAAGCGAAGAGGCCGGTGGTTTTTATGCGCCATACACCACCGCTGATGGACGGCCGTTTACTCTGGCTACTTAAACTGGTTGGGGAAAATTTGCCCCTTTTTTTTTTCCCTTTTCCCTTTCCCTTTTTTTTTTTCTGGTTGTTCCCCTCCTGCTTCACTGCTTGTCTGTCGTTCCCCGGTTCTCCTTTTTTTGTCTGTCTTTCCCCCTTGTATTATAAAAAGTTTTCTCTCTCTCATCGTGCTCGGCTTTCTTTCTCTCTCGTCTCTCTCTCTCTTCTCTCACACTCTCTCATCTCTCATCTCCATCATCTCTCTCTCTCCCTCTCTCTCTCTCACTCCTCATCAACTCGTCCCTCTCGTCTCTCGTCTCTGCACCTCGCTCTTTTTCCTCTCTCCTCTCTCTTTCTCTTCTCATTCCTCACAAACCTCTCCATCTCACTCTCGTTTGTTCTCCTCCCCTTCACCCCCTCTCTCTCATCTCTCTCTCTCTCTCATCCTTCTCTCCTCCTCTCTTCCTCTCTCTCCCTCGTCGTCCATCTCGCTCTCGCTCTCATCTACAACATCCTAGTGCGATCTCTCTCAGATCCCTCACTCTCTCTCGCCCCCCAAAACAACCAAGGCGCTCTCGCTTCTCGCTCTCTCCCTGTCGCCCGCACCATGCTCTCAGCTATCACCTCTCTCCAACTATCTCTCTCCTCGGAAATCTCAGCTCGTCTCTCTCTCCTCCTCCAACCTCTCACCTCTCTCCTCTCTCCCATCTCTCGTCCAATACACTCTCCACTCTCCTCTCGCTCCTCTCTTCCACTACTCACTCCTCCTCTTTCTCCTCTCTCAATCCTCTCGTCCCTATCCAATCTCTCACTCTCCTCTCTCTCTCCTCTCTCTCCAAAATCTCTACATCGTCCTCTCATACCCCATCGGTCATCTCTCTCCTCTCCCTCGACTCTCTCTCTCCTCTCTCTCAAAACATCTCTCTCTCTCTCTCACATCGCTTCTCAACTCTCATCTCTCTCTCTCTCCTCTCTCCACCACCCTCCCTCCCTCTTCTCTCTCCCCTTCCTCTCTCCCTTCCTCTCACTCTCACCCCCCCTCCCTCCTCTCTCCCTCCCCTCCCCCCCGCTCGCATCTCCCGCCCCTCCCTCTCTCTCGCCTCTCCCTATCCTCACCTCTCTCACGTCAACCCTCTCTCCCTCCTCGTTCTCCACCCGCCCTCCCTCCTCACGATGCCTCCCCGCCCTCTCTGCTCCCCTTCCCTCCCTCTCTCACTCCCCTCTACTCTCATCCCCTCTCTCCATCTCTCCCCCCCCTCCCTCTCGTCTCTCCTCTCTGTCCCCATCCCTCTCTCTCTCCTCCCTCCCTCAGCTCCTCCCTCCCTCTCAGGATCTCCCTCCCTCCCCTCGTCCCTCTCTCACTCGCTCTCTCGTCGCCGCGTCACTCTTCTCTCAAATCTCTTCTCGCTCTCCTCTCTCTCACCTCCTCCTCCTCCCTCCCTAACCTCACCTCCCCCCCTAGGCCCTCTCTCTCTCCGCTCACTCAATCTCCAACCATCTCGTCTCTCCTCTCTCCTCTCATCTCCCCTCTCTAGGTCCCTCCCTCTCTCTCTCTCGTCCTCCCTCGCTCTCTCTTATCTTTCTCTCTCTCTCTATCAACCCTCCTCTCTCTCATCATCCTCTCTCTCTCTTTCTCTCTCCCTCCTCCCTCCCGTCCTCATCTCATCTCGTCATCATCTCTCCTCTCAGTCTCGTCCCAAATAACTCGTCGCACCATCTCTCTCACCTCTCTCTCTCACTCCCACCTCCCTCTCACAATCCACTCTACACTCTAGTCTCTCCCGCTCTCTGACGCATTCACAGCCAAGTCCACTCCATAGCAAAACTATAAACTCTCGTCCTCCTCGATGCTCCGTCCGTCTCTCTCTTCTCCCTCTCATCTCTCTCTCTCTCCTCCCCTCTTCCTCCCTCCCTCCTCTCTCTCTCTCTCAATCACCCATCCTCTACCTCTAAATCTCATCTCTCTCTCTCTCTCTCTCTCACCACACAACTCACGTCACAGCACACTCAAACACAACAAAACACACACACACACACACACTCCCCCCCTCTCTCTCCATCATCCTCTCTCACCTCTTCTCTCTCTCTCCTATGTATACCACGTATGTATTGGTGTGTGTAATGTGTGTGTGTGGTGTGTGTGTGTGTGTGTGTGTGTGTGTGTGTGTGTGGGGTGTCGGCCCATTAGTTGATCAGAAATGAGTGCCACAAGTGCCACCTGTATATACAGCATAACAGGATTCCGTTACAGGCTTATCGTCAGCGGAAGACAAGACTAGAGAGATATTGTATAATAACGGCTTAAAATATTAATCCCCTTCGATTGTCCTAGTTTCTTCAATTTCCTGAGATTCTTTTGTACAATGGACTGAGGACCTTACAAGTCATTTTTTGGCAACAATAACTATGCATAATAAACAAACATAGCATACATAGATAACATTACGTATATATAATAACAATGTATACATAATGACATATTAACACATATACAATATAATACATATACATTATACATATACAATATACAGACACATACACATACACATACCAAACACATACACACTACACATACACATACACAATGACACATACACATACACTCGCACCAAGACATATAACATTACATATACACATACACATACCATACACATAACATACAGACTTGACAATGCACAACCACACACACACAACCCACACAAACATAAATTTAATACACACACACACTGACACACCACAACACAGCACACACACAACACACAAACACTAAACACACCACACAAGACACAACGCACACCACACACACACACTCACACACCACACACAACACACACACACACACACAAACAAACACACACAAACAAACACACACAAAACAAACACATACCACATACACCAAATAAATAACACAATACACCACCCAACACACACAAAAGCACACACACACACAAACACACACACACACACGAAATTCGAAAAGGCATTTGGAAAATTGCTAACAGGTTTAATCAAAAAAAAAAAAAAAAAAAAAAAAAAAAAAGGAATGCAACATACGAGGCCACTTTGATTGACCAAATATGTATATTTTACTGTTTAGCATTTAGCTTCCATGAATAAGACCCTTGTTTGTATAAATAAATACAAACACATTTAACTCAGGTTGTACACTGAATATCAACAAGATGGCGAACTTCAAAAAAAAGAGTGTTTTATATATGCAATGCCGGGAAGGGTAGTTGGGTACATGGAGGACCAGGAAAATTAATTCAATTATCATGTCTCATTGTACATTGAGATATAAATGCTTATCTCCTTAATTGAATAATTAGAATATATTTTTCTGGCGGCATTTGGCTGTATCGTTCTTCGCGAAATAGTGATTTCATATTATTCTCTCACTGTCGGACTAATAACAATGCATTTATCTGCTTATTCGGTTTATATTAGAGTTTGTCTGTTTGTTTGTGTCAGTATCTGGTAATGTAAGTATTTTGATTTAGTTTAGTCATCTAATTGCCACTTGGATTACCTTTACAGGCATTTTATAAATACTTATAACATTAGAATACAAAGTAAATTACAATACGATTATGATAGTATTGTTTCACAGAAGACATAAAAAAGTTTAACATATTAACAACCGTAACATGGCACCGATTGCCTGTAAGAGTCCGTATATTCCCCCCCCACAGCAGAAGTGACATAACAAAAGCAACACGGGATATGTATCACCTTTTTAGCCTCGTTTTATCCTCTGAGCTCACATGAATAACATTTCAAACATTTCCTACAATTTGCTTCCCGAAATGAATTTTTGATCAATATTTTTTTCCAGTTGGAATGACACTATGATAGGGAAAATGTCATATTTATCTGGAAAATTTATCATATTTAACTGGAAAAAATTTCAGTTGTACGTATATTTTACTTTACCATTATAAGAGTCACTAGCGTTTTGTTTTACGGTATTCTGATCAAGCCTCTTTACGTCGTCACAAAAGGAATAGTCCGCTCATCCTGGCCATCTTTTATCTTCGTTTTTTTTTTTTTTTTCCTTTTCTTTTTTTTTTTTTTTTCCTTTTCTTCTTTTTTCTTTTGGCTTGATATCCAGTTGTCCTTCATCCATATTTATTATTTTTTCCCTATGTTTTCCTTTGGGGGAGGGAGGAGGTCGAGTTACGACTTTTGGAAATGAGAGAATGTTTCCTTATACCTTCCCTCGGTCACTCTAATCTACTTCTTCTTTTCTCTCTTTGCGTTCCATAATGTTTTCCTTTCTTTACTTTCTACCTTCTTTTTGAGGTGTGCAGAGACAAGTTACATGGTCCGTCCATGCCGGAGAATCCTTTTAGCTATTTTGTTATAATTCGTAAAAGAAAACACACGTAATAAATTTTACTAGCAAAAGTAAAATTCCCTCCCCCCCCCCCTCTCCTCTCTCTCATCTTACTCCTCTTCGACTAAGCGATATCCGGAATCTCCACTCTACCTCAAACTCCTCTCCACTTCTCATTCTCATGTCAATCTCTCCCCCTCACTCTCTCCTCAGACTATCTCCCCCCCCTTCTCCACCTTCGTCTCTCTCTCAGATCTCTCACATACCGAAAGCCTATCCTCCTCTCTCCATCTCTCTCGGTCTTTTCTAAACCTTACGTTCTCTCCTCTCTCTCCCCTCAGTCCTCATCGTCTCTCTCACTCTCCTCTCCTCTCCTCACTTCGTCTCTCTCCCTCTCTCTCTCTCCTCTTTCTCCTTCCCCCACCTACACAGTCCATTCCTCTCCCCCTTTCTCTCTCAAGAGCTTGGCTCTCTCCTCATCTTCCTCGCCCGTCCTTTCTCCCCGCTCTCTCATCCTCCTCTCTTCTCTCTCAACCTCTCTCCATCGTCCTCCTCGCACCTCTCTCACTCTCATCGTCTATCCCCTCTCTCCAATCTCACTCCCCCCTCTCTCTCACTCCTCTCTCCCAATCAACATCTCTCTCTCTCTCATCTACCTCCGTCCTGTCACTCCATCATCATCCCCCCTCACTCTCTCTCTCCCTCTATCTCTCCCAGCTCTCTTATCCTACCCGCTCACTTCTCTCTCAGCCAGCAATCTCTCTTCTCTCAGAAGGTCTCATCGATCATCCACCCAGATCTCAGAGCTGTAATCATCTCAATCTCTTCCCTCTTTCCAATCATCTATCTCCCTTCTCATCCTCTCACTCTCTCCACTCTTTCTCTCTCCACATCTCCCACTCTCTCACTCCTCGGTCCACACACTCTTCTCGGCGGCTCTATATCACTCGTGCGACACATTTCCTCTCTCTCTCAATTCTCACTCATCATTCTCCCTCTCTCCCTCCCTCACATCTAAAATCATCTCTCTCTCTCATCTCTCTATCTCTCTCTCTCTCTCTCTCTCGTCTCTCATCTCACTCTCATCCTCATCTCCCTCCTTCTACTCTCATCCTTCACCTCTCTCCTCCTTCTCTCATCATCTCTCGAACAAACGCATCTCTCCTCTCATCTATCTCTCTCTGTCTCCTCATCTCTCTCTCTTCTTTCTTTCTCTTTCCTTTTCTTCTTCCCTTCTTCTCTTTTCCCTTTCTTCTTATCTCTCTCTCTCATCCTCTCTCGCTCTCTCGTCCTCTCTCTCGCACTCTCTCCTCTCTCCGCTTCTCTCCCCTCTATCTGTCTCTCTCTCATCTCTCTGTCTCTCTCTCTCTCTCTCCGATCTCATTAAGTCTCTCTCCATCTCTCTCCTCATCCCTCTCTCTCGTCCCTCTCGCCCCCTCCTCTCTCCCGCCCCTCCCTCTCATATATACAACGCCCTCTCAATCCACTCCTCCCCTCCCTATCCTCTCTCCTGACTCCCTCTCTCTCAGAATCCACCTCTCTCCCTCCCTCTCCCGTCCCCCCTCCCAATCCCTCTCTTGACCCTCACCTCTCCAGTTTCTCAATCCCTCCCTCCCTCCCTCCCTCTCTCCTCTCCCAAAAATCGTATTCCCTTGTTCCCTCCCTCCGTCCGACCCTCCCGCCCTCCTCTTCCATCCCCTTCCCTCCTCCTCTTCCATCCCACCCTCATACCCTTTCCTGCTGAGCTTTGATCTGAATGTCATCTGACCCTCGTACCACCCCCCCACCCCCCTTGCGCTGGCGCATAGACGACGGTCGGCCGAGTTCCCGACATGCAGGTGAAGCGGTGACGATGGCGAGGAACATCTGCTGAGTAGGTACAGGAGAGGGTCACAGTCTCCTCCGCGGGTCGACGCTGGACTCGGACGGTTGACTGCTCGCCTCAGCACATACGCCTCGGATCAGACGCTGATGAATATGCATGACACTCTTCGGTGTCTCTGCACGCCGCCGACCTTGCACGAACTGGATGTTTCGGAGAGAAAGATTTGTCGTTTTGTTTCAGTGTATTTCGTTGTTTTGTATATATATATATATATATATATATATATATATATATATATATATATATATATATATATTAGCTGTATCCGTTCTCTTTCGTCTTCTTTTTGTCTTCGCTTCTTATCTCTTTCTTTTATTGGCTCTTTTGTTTTAGTTGTTGTTTGTTTAACCCACGGAGTTTATAAGGGGAAAGCAACAGCAGAGGCTGCCGCCGCAACCGCGATTCCCCAAAACGAGGCAATTGCTTTGGCTTCCATTGCGGAGGCAGTCTCCGAGCACAAACGAGGGAATAAGAAGAAACAAGTGGACGTGGATAAACAAATACATTTTTACATGACGCTAACCATCAGCATCAGCTTGTGAAAGTTGAAAAAAAAGCTAGATCAAGAAAAATCTCAAGCATAACAGTAGTGTTTTTTGTGTCTGACTGGGGCGATCGAGATGCACAAATGCCATCGGGCTGAACGGATGACAGAGATTTCTCCCTCCGCGTTACAGGTGTCAAGCGCTTCTCCTTCCGTGTTGCACGGGTGACATGACACTTTTTTCCCCGAGAAACCCACAGATGACTTGCCAGAGTAACGCAGCCTGGCCCGCTCAGCCCTCAGCCCGATCGGCGGTGCGGTTCCCGATCTTCATCTGTTTGGCGCGACGGATGCTTTTACTTGGCGCCTCTTGCAAATGCGTTCGGGATCTTGCAAGTGTGTTTTTGGAAAGCGAGAATTTGTATTTCTGATTCTGAGAATGGATGATTTCGCAGAGAGCCTCAAAATAATTGATTTTGTGAATCTGTTATAAGCGCTCACGAGAACATGCGAGTACGGAAAAAAAAGAAAAAAAAAAAAAATTCAGCACGGGAAAATCGGACAATGCCCCTCCCCCAGGAATAACGATGAGGAGGGGGGGGGGGGGTAAACAGGTGTGTGAAAACTGCCTATTTCTGTATTTTTTTTTTTTCCTTTGCCCAAAACGAGATACAATCCGTTGCATGGACGAGTGTCAGATACGATCGCCGCACACGAAGCTTGGGTGACTGGCTGGTAGAACTAGACAGGGACTGGTAGATGACTGACGGCTGCCTAAGCGTTCTTGACAGACTGGCTTGAAGGCTGGATGACTTGGTGACTGAATGGATGACTGATGGAGTGCAAGAGAAGGCTTGGGTTCGTTAAGCAACTTTTCGGATGAGAAAACACGAGGACTTGTTGATTACAGATGTTAGTGAGGTTGATGGATCGTCGGCGGCGGTGACGTCACAAGTGCCACATCGTTTTTCACTCGGATGAAAACGGGTAGACTTTAGTAAACTCGAATTTAAAGGCTAAAACAAATACATAGGAATGCTACGTAAAGTTAGATATGAGGTATTGTATTGTTCCTTTATTTACTTATATCCTTGCGTATGGTGCACAATCCAAGGCAATGTTGCAATTACTGCCTAATACATCCAACAGCACTAATCAGAGTATAAAATAAAAAAAAGGGAAAAAGTAATCACAAAAGCGGTAAGTCTACATCAGAAAATGTCAAATACAAGAGAAAATGGGTTCAGATTAACAGGCAGGGGTAACTGCAGCAATCCAGCAGAGCGTAACTAGTTCATTCATGTTGTAATGGCAGGGTCGAAGAATGTGGTTTGACAAGTCGAATGACAGCATGTGGAACGTGTGCATGCACGCAGTGGATGAATCATATGATTGA
>NC_061848.1:25855712-25865712 GCF_019202785.1 Penaeus chinensis
TCCTCCTCCTCCTCCTCCTCCTCCTTCCCTCCTCACCCCCCTCCAACTGCCCTCCCTGACTCCCTTCCTCCATCTCATTTTCCTTCTCCTTCAATCCCTCCCCCTCCCCTCCTCTCCTTCCCCTCCCTCTCCTCGCCCCCTCCTTCCCCTCCCCCTCCATCCTCCTCTCCCTGCTCCCTCCTTTCCATCTTTCTTCCTAACGACCGGTGGGCCGTGCCAAGTCCCAGCCCCGGCCGCGGCCAAGGGGTCTGGCGCCTTTTCGGTTAATATCGGCGGTTTGGACGCACGGCCAGACTAAACAAACACATGCGCTACAGTAAACAGTCCTGTAGCGAGGCTGCAGGTCACGACCGCCGCCTCGTAGGGTTTCACAAATCTTCTCCAACCAGCTGGGTGTATGGCGCAGGGGCATCGAGGAGGGTACAAATGGTTGGCTGATTGGAAAAGGATAGGCATTGAATAGGTAGGCTTGTAGATGAGGAAATCGAGGAATTGGTGGATTATTTGCAAGGATGGACATAAGTAAATGAATTTGTGTATCTGTATATACTGCACATAAGATCAGTAAACACACACACACACACACACACACACACACTCACACACACACGCACACGCACACGCACACGCACACGCACACGCACACGCACGTGCACACGCATGCACGGACGCACGCACGCACCCACCCACCCACCCACCCATGCACGCACGCATGTATGCGCACACGCACGCACGCACACAAATATATATATAGATATATATTCATAATCATATATGCATATATGTGTATGTATATATGTTTAATATAATATATATGATATAATGTAATATCATATAGTATATAATATATATTAGATACACACACACACACACACACACACACACACACACACACACATACACACACACACACACACACACACACACACACACACACACACACACACACACACACACATATATATATATATATATATATATATATATATATATATATATATATATATATATAATACACGGATCCATACGATGCGGTGAGGTTTGTCTCGGACAGCTGATGAGGAAGTCACAGTGGCTTGTGTATCACGTTTTCAAGAATTTATATATGATAAATCCTAGTGATATATGGGCCCCTTCTAGGGGAAGAATAACTTGTATAATGTTGAAGCACGATTGCCTAGCTTTACTATTTCCTCGAAACCAGAAACAGAAGTCACCCATTAATAGTTTATCCTCCCCCCCCCCCCCCCCCATTCCTTATTTTCCTTCTAAAAACTAGCCAAGTGCAATGATCGTGTAAAACTGAAGGCATCTCACTGTCCAAGATGCATGATGCTCTCAAGTGGCTAATTAACCGACCTCCTCCTCTCTCGTTGCAGTGTAACAGGAGCTCGGAGTGCGAGTTCATGAAGACCATCGAGGACAACTTCTACGACACGCTCCAGAGCCGCCAGTTCCTCGGGCGCTACATCGCGATCGCCGTGAACGGGCGCATCAAGCGGGCGCGGCGCCTGCGCGGCTCGCTCGGCAAGGAGCACTACTTCCTGCCCCGCAATGTCGAGCTGGAGAAGGTGCGCCGGATCATCCAGCAGTACCAGCAGGCCCTGGGCCCCACGCCCTCCCAGCGCTGCGACGGCCATAACGAGTACAACATGACAGGCGTCAGCGGAAGCAGCCACGACACCCGAGGGCGCGGCTCCAGCGCCCCACCTGCAGGCACGACTCGCCCCGCGTCCCCGCCGGGCACCACGACGACGACGACGGCGAAACCGAAGGCGCCGCACAGATGTAGCAGGATTGACGCGCGTAGAAAACGATGTAGAGAACGGCGCCGGAAGCGCTGTAAGACTAAAAGGTGTCGAGACAGAAGAAAAAAGCGAAAAAAGGGCAATAAGAAAGAGAGGGGCAGCGGCAGAAGAAGGTCGCGGCAGCGGGCGGGTGAGAGCGACCCGACGACAGAGGCCGCCGTCGTCGAGACGGAGGCGCCACCAGAGGCGGAGAGGCAGGAGGAGCGGGCGAGGACCGTGTCGAGCCGACCGAGGCACCGCCACGGCGCCAACGCAAGCCGGACACACCAAAGAGCGCCCCGCCGCCGAAAGCCGTCCCCCGTCGCCAGACGCCTCCGCCACTACCGCCTCTCCACGCCCTCGCCCTCCTCCCCCGTCTCCCTCAGTCCCCTATCTGCTCACAAGCCAACTAGAAGTCCTGCTCAGCCCTGGGTGGTCACCCTCACGCCCTCCCACTCGCAGCCCTTTCCCACGGCGCCCTCGTCCGCCCCCGCGCACCACGTCCGCCACGCCCACAGTGGACGGCGGCGGCGGCCACGGGGGCCGCTCACCCCTCCCACCTCAACTACTGCTTAGTGTATATACTTCTGCTATACCATTCTTCATGTATATAATCGTAAATAATATCTGTAAATACATAGAATACCAACGTATGAAAAAGGTCCATCAGAAGGGGACTTAATTTATTTGATCTTATTTATTGTTCGTTAAAAAAATTCCCCCTGGAATCAAAGGTCCACCAACAATGTATGCGCTTGTCAATCTTAGTCAGTGTGTGAGAACTGGAGGGAAGTGTGAGATACACGTCAAGTGCTGGCTGCCGTCGACGCAGCCAAGAGATGGTGCTACCTAATCCTACCATGTGCCATACACTCGTCCTACTGCAACTTAAGTACTTTATCAGTGGAGATGTCATTTACCATATGTAATGCAACATATCAGTGTCCTAGGTCAGTTATTATGTGACTCCGTGTTGAACTAACAAGTTAGTTTGGAAAGAAAGTGTGCCATAATGGAAACCACTCGAGTTAGGACTTGAAACGTGTTGCCATATACAAGCAGTTGTCATTACGTGGCTATAGACTTTCGTGGTGTCCCACGTCTGAATTATGAAGATTATTTTATGTGAATGTCTTCAACATAAAGGACACGTTTGTCTCCGTTCGTAATGGAGACTATTTAGTCAACCAGTTAATAAGAAGTATTGGTCGTCATCGGTGTCGCAGCTCTTTGGGTCTCTACTTCGTGTGGTTATTGTGCAGTGGCGGTCCTCTGGGTATAAAATGAGCCGGCCTTTCCAATGGAATTATGAGTGATGTTTAAAATAATTACAAAAATAGGTTCATTCAAAATTTAAGTAATCAGTGAATCTCATTGGTCACTAAAGGGGGTACCGCCACTGTGATAGAAAAGACCTTAGATGCCGTGTCTTCTTTAAGAGCCAGAATCACATTATTTGCAAGACGCATGACTTGTCACAGTCATGGTGCTGATGACCAGTCCGTGTGGTCAGAGACTATTTGTACTGTCATTAGCACAGGTAGTCAGGAAAAAATTGAATGCTGGTCTCTAGTACAACGATCCTTTGTCAGTTTGCAACAGCGGATATACAAGAACTGCAAACTCAAGTGTTCATGTCTACAAGAGTGCTATGTATATCTTCACTCGTCTACAGCAAGTACAGAGTGTCCCAGCAACGACCACAATGGCTCTGATCGAAGACCTGCTACTCCGACAAGACCAAGCCTCCTTGTATCTTCTGTTGCTCACAGTACAGCACTGCAGAGTAGCCCTCGTGCTACTTTTGTCCAGGGCTGTGTGGTCTGGAGGCTATTTTGCTCACTTGGCATTTGTACCACGCCTGATGAGGCCGCTCAACCCAGGCACGGCGGCTGCTGCTCTTCGGGATGCCATATTTCAGGCGTCGAATATTTGGGGCTTCAAATACTGAGCGTCGCGGGCGGAGCCGGACGCTGATTGCAGACGAGAAGCAGACTTGTGGTGCGGTTCGTTGCAGGCGATGTAACGAGCCAGCGCCCCATAGAACCCAATAACGGCGTCTGCCACCTCTGCCCGCACGCCCCAAACAGCGCCCAGGTGCTGGTGTTGTCACTCACGGGCAGAGAGGGATCCAGTACTCTCTTCTACCCGTATCCACCTGGGCTGACCCTCCTCCAGTCTAGTCACATATGTCTCTTGAGGGTCAGCCTGGCTCACAGAACGTCAGCTGCCTCCCTTGCCTCTCTGCCTCTTTTACCAGCTAATTAGCATAAGAACAAATTATTCCGTTATATGTAATTCATACACTTTATGATGTTCTAAATTTTTTGTACTGAATATGTAAATTTTTAGCATTATTTGTAATCATCTTGCTGAAGTTGCACTTTTAATACACATACTGTACTTTTTCTCTTCTCAAAAGTGTTCACTGCTGTCCCAGCAGGCCTACATTAAGCATCAGTATTTTTCTTGGGGAACTAACTGCATTTAGAACAACACAATGTTGTTCGTTAAATGTTTTTTTTCCAGTTGAACCTATCAGTATTTTAATAGTGGGTCATTTGTAGCCCAAGTCACCCTACTTTATTACCCTGATGCAGGTCATTGTATCCTATTTGCTCTCCTCAACTTCACCCTTGCAAAAGTTCTTACCCATCTAAAGGCTGAAAATCCCCTAAATGTATTAAAAGGAGTTCATAGTATGACTGTCTGGGAGTTTCTTTATTACTTGAACATTACATTGCATCACTGTTCCATATTCACTTAGACTCACTGCTGTGTCAACACTTCTCAAGTGACTGGTCAACAGTACACTTTTGTTAGTGGTTTAACATACTTTTATTAATTCTTTAACAAACTTACCAATGTCGTAATAAAGCAATGTTTAATATATCACACATGTCTAACCCCATCATTAGCAACACACATTGTGTATGTGAAAGATAGATATCAGAATTAAAAGTTGACTCTGGTTGAAAATACAAGACTGTTTCTCACTCCTAATGAAGCCATTGCATGAAACACTGTATACATGGAGGTTCTTATGTCACAGTTACTGCATATACAACATCAGAATTCATTAACAGAATTACATCTCTTTATTGCATAAGCCCAATTCCAATTATGTTAATTTTATTGTTCTTTTTTAGGAAATACTGACATAGAGAAATTTAATTTATTATATACAAAACAACTGCTCTAACATGTAGGAGGCCCCTGTAAATTCACCAGTGAAAATTGGAAGAAAGGAGAAACAGAAAGTTATACAACACTTACAATATACTCATATACACATACTTTTCATCACTCATACAATTAATTCATATTCATCCCATTGCATCTAATATTAACAGCATGCACTTTCATCTCCATTCTTTATAATTTCTCAACCTCTATATTATCACTTAAGCCAAATATTTTTTTTCTTAATATAAGAAGCAAAGTTCTTTAGGCAAGATGGTATTGTAATGGTAACAAACAGGCAGTCTGGCAAGGGAAGTGTTGAGCCTCTCAAGTTAGTATTATTGTGCACTCAAACAAACAGGTCTAGTTTATTGTAATTCATAAAATCTCAGTAGGAGGAATTTGCTAATATCCAAAGTTTTGAAAGTAGAGAAATCAACAATTGCTTTATTTTTTTTTTTATATATATTTATATTATAATATCTCTTAAATGAGAATTGACTGATTTTTAAAATTTATTGTCAATGTTTTCATTCATTCTTGCTTAGGTAAAATTGACTTTCTCATAGACAAATATTAGGACTTGGGCCCCAGTTAAAAACATTTGAAATAGTTTTAGCTGAACTCAATATCATCATTCCCATAACAATACAAACATTTAATTTAATTACTCCCTTTGAAATAGCTACCCCAAGTACATATAAATGGTCTATGTGCTTATCTCTTTTTAAACTGTCTAAATAAATGTTTTAGTACCATCTGAATCCCCCTATTATACTATGTATTCGTCATTAAACTTAGAATATCTCTGATCGTGAATATCAGCATCAAATTGGGTCATATCTAAAAGCTGTTTTCTTTCCTTCAGCTAGATTTTGGTAATTAACTTGAATTATTTAGAATAAAAAATAGTGAGGCATTAAAAACAAATCAGTTGGCGTTCTTTTTATTTTGACTTGTTTCTCTGCATGTAGATATGTCAATGATATTGGTAAATAAAAGGTATTTTTATCATAATGATTCTCTTTCATTATCCAGCTTTATCCATTGATATGATCATAAATGATGATTTAGAGAACATAAGATACTTTCAGTTTTATTCACATAATGAATACCATGTAGAGAGTATTGTTTCATATCTTTCAAAAAAATTCAACAAGAATCCTCTTTGAGTGTGAGTATCAATCTTTTTTCCTCTATGCCAATTGAAATTTTGAAGATTTGAATAAGGTCTCATTGAGTTTCCTGCACTCTAATGAGTTGCATTTTGTATCTGAAACTTCATATTTGCTAACGTTGTATAATTTGTAAATATTAGATTACATAGTGTATAGATATCTTGAACTTTCTTATACTTTACTCTGTACTTTCTCATCTCATTTTTGGCAATATTTATTTTCATATTCTGAAGTCTTTAGCTAGTCAACGTGAAAGCAAGGTGAACTATAACCTACATAAAATATTTTTAAAAAGGAAATGAAAAAAGAAAATAGTGAAACATATATTTATTCTATTGATCCACTTGTTTCTAGTGATCTGAATGTGGAATAATGCCATTAGATAAGTTGAATATATATAGGAATCATATACAGAAAGCTATTTTTTGGATATATATCATGTGCAGTTATGGATTAGACATAACTATAAACATAAAATAATGAAGTACTGACTAGACATACTATAAGCATGGAATGTTGAAATTATCTTTATTTCTGCATTTTAGATCATATGCATATATATATATATATATATATATATATATAT
The DNA here is from genome assembly GCF_019202785.1 of Penaeus chinensis. Taxonomy (NCBI): domain Eukaryota; kingdom Metazoa; phylum Arthropoda; class Malacostraca; order Decapoda; family Penaeidae; genus Penaeus; species Penaeus chinensis. The sequence goes on from NC_061848.1 coordinate 25,862,447, forward strand.
ATATATATATATAATTTTTTTTTTTTTTTTTTTTTTAGTACACTTGTGCTTAATTTAAAAGTGTGCTTTTATTTAAAGCAATTCATTAAAATATATCTGAATGTGATTTTGCACAGCAACTCAGAAATAGCACCAACAACAAACAAGATAACTGACTGTGTTGTGTGGAAATTGTTAGATTTTGCTCTTTATTCTTATATAATCACTGCTTCATAATATTTGACACTTTTTTCTAAGTGGAAAGGAAAAGGGCTAAACCTGCTTGATGCCACTCATAGTGTGGAGCTGGACAAGGTATGGTAACACTTGCCACCACCTGCTCTCTGTTGGCTGAGGAGTAGACTGGCACAGAGAGTAGTTCGTCATGATACAGTCTGTTCTGCAGTTCCTGAGGATTAAAGGTAACCACTCTTCATTTTTCATTAAGAATAATGTGAAATAAGAGGATGTTCAAGTAAATATATAATATGTAATACTGATATAAAAGACAATAAATTTGCCGACGTTCAAGTTTCTCTTACATCTATGTTCATCTATAAAATGCCTACTGTAGTATACTAATAAATATTCAAGAGATATACTTACCTTGGGCACCCAAGCCACAACACAGAGAGGAGCAACAGAGATACTTGTTGAATCATGAGTATTATGTTGTAGGCGAGATCCATCAAATGTTGCACCTTCCATCTGCAGCCCTGACCATTTCATTGTCAACTTTGCATCAGGTATTCCACCACGAGACCAGGATGTAACAAAAACCAAGCTGTCCATTGAGGTGCTGTATTCCCTGTAAGCAAAAAATAACTCAGTGAACACCTTTGCTGGGAATAAAAATCTTAAAGGATTCTCAGCTTTTAAGAAGGCTTAACTTTCACTGACTTTACCAACTCAAAAATACTAATTATGCAGATGCCTTACCTTGCAGTTTGTTGCCTGAGAGCATTCAGAAAAGTGGCTGAGTGAAGGAGATCTGACAGGTCTAAAGGCTCTTTGAGAAGATTTCCTTGATCGCTTCTGGCTACCCACTTCCCAATTCCGTTTGCCCGTCTAACAAGACTGCGCAAGTACTCTAACGGATCCTCTGGGCCTTCCCATAATGACAGCCAGCTGGATGGAGTCTAGAAACAGATTTTCCTGTAAGTCATTTATATACCCAAACATGCTGACACTTCACAGGTCAAAATTGTAAGAATGCTATCAGATTCCACTTAAACACTACAATGCTACCTCTTGGCTGAGGAGTGAATCTGCAAGTTTTTGAACATCACTGGTGAGTAGAAGTGTTCCACGAATGACTTTTGAGAGCTGTGCCAGTGAGCGATGAACAGTCTGCACGATGGAGATGACTGAATAATACTCCAGCTGGATAAAGGACTTGACTGGCGACTCAGCTGTGGCACTTGGTGTCGATACCTTGGCTTGTATTAGGTTCCCACCCTGGAAGAAAAAAGTATTTGAAAATTTTTTCACAGTTTTATTTTCATAGGTACTGTTCTATATCCACTTATTCATACATTTTATGGGGTAGGAATTATGAAACATTAAGATGACTGCCGTAAGGAGGGAGGGGAGAAGAGCTGGGTTGAGAGCAGTTTTTGACTACCCAGGTATCTAAAGAATTAATGTTGTAAGTATTATAGTCTGCAAAATCAAATCAAGGCTATCAGTCACCATCTATCTAGCATATTCACAAGTTCAATTGGAGACTTTAGGGGATTGATACATTTAATAAAATAAGGTAAAAGTTATTATGCTTTACAATTTTTTTCTTAACCTTTGTATAGTTTGTGTATTCAAACTACACAAATTGAGCTGGATGATTTATAATGAAGCCTTTTTTCCCAATTTTAGGGGTGTTTCCCCGTTTGGCCACCCCCTATACTTAAAAATAAATAGATACATGAAAAAAAGTGAGAAAATGTAGTTCATACCTGGTTTAACTTTTTCCACAAGTTTAGCACAGGTGACAGCTGTGTGTGCCATTTCTCACGATCAAACCTCCCAGCTAGTTCAGGAGATCTCATGAGAACTGTAGAGTAAAAATATATATTAATGTGTTAAATGGAAAGCAAATATAAGAAGCAAGTGCAGTACTCTTGTAATCATATAAATCAATGAGCATATAATGCATTTACAGACCTTTCAGCTGAGAAATGACTTGTGAACTAACAATGCGCTGCCATGATCTCTCAATGTTCGCTGGGAGGCCAAAGTAACTTGGATCATCCTCATCTGCCAGATTTCTAATGAGGCTCGTGTAATCCTTAACATTAAGAAAAAGTACCATTAAAATGAAGCTAAAACAACAATTTTTATTTCCTTTATAAAACCTCTGACAATAATCCAAATCAATATAATCAACTCCAGATTCATATTCTACATTTGGTCTTTTTTTTTTCTTTCTTCCTTTCCTTCTCTTTTTTCATCTTACCTGATAATTAACAGTTGTGGGAAGAGCAAGACTCTTGGCAAGTTGGTCAGCTGATGGCTTCCGGCCTCCCACCACGTCATTGTTGAAGAAGATGCGAAGATAAGCATTCAACACTCGAATGTCCCAAATGTTGTCTATGCGGCCACCGTAGATTGCATTCTCAAATAGTCCATAGATGAAATTCCACTTGATGTCACCAGTTCCTAGGGGAAAAAAAATCTATCTCTCTATCTATTTATATAAATCACTTCATTCATCCAGCTTATGGTAACAAGCAACAACCTATAGCCAAGTCATGTGACTAAAGTACTTGCAGTAAACAGTAACAGTTCAATATTTTAGGTTCTTCCAATTAACTGAATTTCAAAACTTTAAGCCTACTTAGAATACTTTAATCAGTTCACCCAGCCAAAAGAAAATTTATACCTGCTTGCTTATATAGCCTATCAATGATATCAACTCCAGCCTTCAGATCTGCATATGAAAACTCATAGAACTTGGACCATCCTTGGGGTATGTAAGTTCTGCGTTCCTGGACAATGGCATGGAACCAAGCCAGCACAAAGAGTGTCTGTGCTCGATTCACGTTATTGTCACGTGCAATCAGTTCTGGGTTCCATGAGTCATATGTACGCTGGAGGTTCTTCTTGATCCCTGCAGGGGCCTGTAGGAGAAAAAAAATCCTTAAAGTAAATTTTGTTTAACATAAGTGTAAATGGTATATAAGTTGTTATGCACAAGCCTAATCCCTGGATAATACAGTAATAAAACTATTGTTTTAATCTAAATTTTGGCTTATATAAAACAATGCCAGGACAAATGCCATTTTTATGCA
>NC_061848.1:25890712-25903212 GCF_019202785.1 Penaeus chinensis
TATATATATATACATATATATTTCTAATTTATATATATATATATATATATATATATATATATATATGTATATATATATATATATATATACATATATATAAATATAAATTAAATATATATATGTATATACATATATATATATATATATATATATATATATATATATATATATATATACATATATATAAATATAAATTCAACACACACACACACACACACACACACACACACACACACACACACACACACACACACACACACACACACACACACACACACACACACAAATACACACACACACACACACACACACAAATACACACACAAGTGTGTGTGTGTGTAGATAGACAGATAGATAAGGAATGGCCAAGAAATCATTTACAAAAAAAAATTATAACGTCAATTTTTCTAACAAACAGACATTCAAACTTACAACACCAGCGCCTGAAGTCACGTAGTATGAATCAGTAATGTGTTCCCTGAGATCAACGCCCCAGTCTGAATGTAATGTTGATAATATCAGGGCGTCAAATTTCTGAATATCCTCATCTTCTGCAAGCTTATCACGGAACATTCTGCAGGCCTCATATAACCAGACCTTAAAATTTGTAGAAGGAAAATTAATGACCAGAAATAATAATGTACAGTATATAAGAAAGTGCCTCCACATAATGACAGTCAGATTAAAATATTGCCAATATTTTAACATCTGCATAACCATGACAATATGTTAACAGCAGTAATCTCCACTTTAACAGTTACAACTAACTTCAAGCAATGGCTGAAGTGCTGCATCTTCTGCATCTATCTTGTATCGCAACAGGCCAAGGACCCATCGTGTTAAGTCCCGAGGTGTAAAAAGATAATGGCTGTAGTCATCTACGCTGAAGGCATCACGCAACTAAGAAAAAAAAGAGAAAAGAATAAACATTAAAAACAACTTATGTGTATACACACACTATAAATAGATAGGTATATAGATAGATAGAAAGAAGGTTAAACAGACACAGGTATATAGATTTACGTAAATAAATAGATAGACCAGTAGATACAGATTTAGACAGACAAATAGCTAGACTGATAGACTGAAAGGCATGGATATGATATGGATATGGATATGATCCCTTATAACATGACAAGACAATAATGTTTGACTACAAATTATCATATCAGAGATACTCTGTCACAGGACACTTACGTGATGATAAACGTTCACCATGGATGTGGCTAGCTGCTGGGCTTTGGTCTGTGCTCCCCAGACCTTGTGCTCTGGAGCCACCACAGTGAGCACTGACCGCAAGTATGCTGCATACACGTTCACTAGCTGGTCACGTTCAGGGTACCTGCAATAATATGCACAGCCTGTAATCCAGTTTCAAGGAGAAATAACACAAAGATAAGCAGTACAAAAAAGAGGATATGACTGGATTAATCAAGTTGTATAGTGTTGATGGTAACCGGTACATTAATTTTCTGTACAAAGCATGCACATATACAAACCAGTGTGTGTGTATATGTGTGTGTGTATAAATATATATTAATACATATATAAATATAAATATATATATATATATATATATATATATATATATATAAATATATATATATATGTATATATATATATATATATATATATATATATATATTTGTATGTGTATATATATATATATATATATATATATATTTGTATGTATCTATCTATCTATATATATATATATATATATGTATATATATATATATATATATGTTTGTGTGTGTGGTGTGTGTGGTGTGTGTGGTGTGTGTGTGTGTGTGTGTGTGTGTGTGTGTGTGTGTGTGTGTGTGTGTGTGTGTGTGTGTGTGTGTGTGTGTGTGTGTGTGTGTGTGTGTGTGTGTGTATAAATATATATATATATATATATATATATATATATATATATATATATATATATATATATATATATATATATATATATATATATATACACACACACTCATGTGATTCTTTATGTGAATATATTGATGATAATGTTATAGGGCACACCCAGATGGGTGATTCTTATGTTTTTTGTTTTTTTACTAAAAAGCTTCCTTTAAACTTATATATAAAGAATTTATATCACTATATTCTTTATTCCTCTTCTTATACAGCATACAATTTGAAAGCCATACCCAATGGATGCAATCCTAACTATGGACGTGAAGCGAGTTGAGAGTTTATGCCGTCCTAATGCAGACCCACTTGTCATGGATGCTACAATTTGCACTCCTTCCAGCCCAACCCATTCCAAGTTCTGGTCATAAAATCCATTGTATGTCACAACCTGAAATCACATTTTAAAATCAAATCAGAATTCAAGGTTATCCAGAAAAAAATGCATGCAGACATCATATGATCAGCCAAGTTATTAAACCAACGGCCCCAGATTTGTTCTCTGTCCCCTGTAGTTTTTTTGTGAAGTTTGTTACATACAGATGGCTTCACATGTGCTTAGCAAGCAAGGACTCTATCAGTAGGCCCTAGTGACTGATCCTGATTTCCCTATTCCTTGAATTGGCAGGAAAATGTTTTTCTTTTTAATACAGTTGATATCAATACTGATGTTATGATTATTAAATTGTTATTAAAATTTTGATAACATTTAAGACATTGAAATAATGCAAAAGACCCTTTCTAAAAATTGAGGAAAAGGGTTGAGATAGGTAGGACTAATAACTGACTCCTTAGTGTCTAGGCACTTGTAGAGCCATCAATGTGAAAATACAATAAATAAATTTGTACTACAGTGGGCAAGGCATGTATTCTTGCCATATGTGCCGATTGGGTTAATGAGCTACGTCTTGCATCTAAGTTGGTAAAAAAAAAAAATAATAAATAAAAAAAAAAATATTATTATTATTATTTTTTTTTTTTTTTTTTTTTTTTAACATGCTTATGATTTACTTTCTGCCAAAATGTTAAAATTTAATAATTTTTCATTCAGAATCAAAGAGTACTCAAACATATTGTAGAAAAAAATACAGCATCTAAATCATCAACTCATCAATATCTAACCTACAAGATCTAACTCAATCAAGATCAATAAAACCTTTACAAATTCATAAATGTATTCAGAATTAAAACTTTCACAAAAGCAAGAAAGGAAAACCACAATACCTGCTGTAAAAATGTAATCAACTGGCATGTGCCCCATTTATCTGGCTTGGGGAGGTTCAGGTCTTTCAAGTATACAATCAACCTCTCACAATCCTTTGGACGGTATACACGCCCTGTGTTGGTGGATATCACCATGCACATCTGTTGGGGAGGAAAATGAGATTTCTTATACTCATAAGTCTCTCAATAGTGGAATCTCATGATTCTTTTTCTTGGCTAAATAATTAATCACAATGTATCACAATGTCTAAAAAAATAATGGGTTTGAACATGTTCAGTATAAATGATATATTTACTCAAAGAATGTCTGATGAAAAGAAATGTGGTCATTATGTCCCATGAAATGGACTTCTTTCAAACCTGAGAAAGTTTCTGTAGGATATGTTGAGGAGCAGTATATGCACTGCAATGGATCATTGTTGCTTGTGTGCTCCTCAGTTTTGAGAAACAGTGATGAAGCAGCTGACTGAAATAAGACATTATTTGACAACTTTAAAATAGACTTTATGGATTTTTAAATTAAACTTGACACCTATGAAACCAAAGGGTCCTCTGCACTTAATTAATCTATAAAGTTAGAATTAGTTGTTCATGAGAGCTCATTTGCACATTACCTTTTTCCACATCCTTCAGGCCCCACCAAGATGAATGGCTGTTGTGTCTCCATCTCAAGCCATGGACTGAAGTAATCCAAAGAGCACAATGCATCTGATGTCAATATCAGGGGCATTTCCTCTGTATCAGTTCCAATATTATCTGCAGATTCTGATGTGTAAGTCTCTAGACGGTCTCGGGCAGAATCATAGTAAATATTCAAAGGTTTACGTTGGTCAGGAATATGTTCACCAACCCATGAGTAGACCTCTCGTGCAAAATCTGCCCTAATGTTTTCAGGGAGATTGCCACCTAGACCTCTAACCAGTGCCAAGGCAAAGTGTACTTTACTTGTTACCCCAGGTAGATGGGAGAGACCATTCAAGACCCATCCAACTAATGTTGTTTCCACTTGGGCTTCTCCTGCACGCAGCACCCACTCAAGTGCCTTGAAAAAGTGTTCTTCAATATAAGGTTCAAGATACTTCCTAGTGCTTTCTTCTTGTGAGGAAAGCCATGCACTGACAACTGCCTGGATGTTGGTATCTTCATCACTTAAGAATATCATTCCCATTCGTGAGATTGTAGCTGGTGATGCAGATGAAAGATCATGGGTTTCAAAGAGGAAATTTACATTAGGTCCAAACTGAATTCTCTCACCAGATGGCATAGTTAGCAGTCGATTGTCATCCAACACAGAATTGAGCGATTCAATCCACTCAGGATCAATGTCTCCATCACAAATGATCCATGAAGTAACTTCTGTTGGTTCCTTCACAACTTGACGTGCAGAAGCTGTCAAGACACCATCTGACCATTCTCTTGTGTCATGATCAATATGCCCGAGAAGCTGCTGTCTGGGCATGGCCTTAGGGTTCATGACATATTTCTTCACCTGTTGTTCCATCCTGAGTAGAGCCTGACGCAGAGTTTGCCATAATGTTGTTTTTCCTGATCCAGAAGGACCTACAATTACCACTCCCATACGCTGCTGAAGCTGTTCATAAAGCTCTAGTGCCTTCTTTATTTGCCTGTCATTTGGTATGAGACCCATTTCAGTAAAGACTTCTTGGAGAATACTAGCTAGGTCTTCATACCCTACCCCCCTGAATTTCACATCAGGGAACACGTCCTTCACCAAGTCATCAAATCTGAAATATTCAACACATTCTTACAAAGCCATGACAGATATGCCTTATTGGATAATTCTGCTGAAAAAGAAAAACAAATCATAATTTCTATGTACACTTTATCACTTACACAATATATGCACATAAAAAAACATATGAAATAATGTACACTGTAAACACTAAACATACAACCATCATTATGAAATACTCATAATGTGACATGAGTCTTGCCAAGGGCATATATTTAATGCCAGGCACACAAGTATAGACAAATAATACCACCCAAGTACCTTTCAGCCTCTTTAACTCATAGCCTATTGTGAAAATAGTATTTCATGCAAATCTTGTTGCAAACATATCCCCATTTTGTTCAGGCTCAATGTCACAAAGAATAAGACTGAATAAAAAGTAATGATGTTTGCTCAGCTATCCAAGCTAGTCACACAAAAGTGAGCACCATGTACTTACACCAGCCACTGGCAAAAATTAATTGGATGGAATGGGTTAATGGCATAATCCAAAAAATCATGCGCTTTACCTTGAACTGTCTGAGAAGGTTAGTTTTGACAGTGTGTTGAGCCTTAGAGCTTGCACCACAAGTTCTGATTCAATTGTTAAGCTGATCCCAGATGTCTTTTCTTCATCTGACAAGGATTTTCTGTAATGGAATCAGTATGTCTAATATCAGAATCATGGCTTTCAAGAAAAAATAACATGTCATTCATCTTTGGACAAATTTCTTTCTACCATTTTCTCACTATCTCTTTGTTTTTATAATAATTCAAGTGCTTATGGCCATATTTCTTTCCTCTTTTGTCTATTTCAATTTTGTTAATTTTATAGAAACACAATTTCATGTGCATGCATTTACTGACCTGTATAACTGAAGAAGGTTTCCTGAGCCCTTCAGCACTGTTTTCAAGGCTCGCAGACCCCAATCATAGTGCTGCTGTGGTGTCAGGAGCTCTTTAGACAGTGTGAAAATGGCCACCAGTTTACGCCCTAGGCTCTTGGCTTCCTTGAAACCCTCAGAAAACAGGATGACCTCTGCAATCAGTTCATTGTCAGGACGGGACATTGCAACAGGCCGGAAGAGCTGCTTCAGGTTGTCTGGCAGCTTTTGTCGGCCACCATAGCCCTTGCCAGCTGGGTTGAGTGTGATAAAGATCCCTGAGTTTGGATCAACAGGAACCTGTAAATGTATCACATGTTGGAGATCTTTAGAAAGTCACGATAAGAATTATAGAAAAGCAATATAACTCATTAACAGTAATAATAATATTCAAGTTAAAAATTATGGTAATCATAATAACAACAATAACAATAAGCAAACAAGTCAAGAGCTTCCCTATGCCTGTAACAAAAAAACAAACATGCAAAAAAAGAATCACCTCTTTCTCTAACAACATGGTCGAGGAGGCTTGTGACTTCAGAGCTGCCTGAATGGTCTGGATCTGCATGGAAACAGCTGATAACACTGCCTCCTCCAATCTATTAAACTCATCAAAGCAGCCCCAAGCACCACACTTTACCAAACCAACAAATATACGGCCCATGCTCTTCACGTCAATGCCCTCGTCACAGTTGAAAACGAGAACCTGTCGTCCAAATAGGTTCCCAAGTGCTTTCACCGATTCTGTCTTGCCTGTTCCAGCTGGACCATAAGGATTACCACCTAGTCCCATGTGCATGCCCTGCATGAGGTGTTTGGAATATTAACAAGTGTCCATAGCTCACTTGGATTGAATCCAATAAAAAAAATATATATATGTATTTGTTTATTTCTTATTATTTATGATATTAAATAAATAATTTAAATAATTTAAATAGTAAGTTTCATATACAACTTCTGAAACAAAATCAAAACCTTTCAGTAAGGCTTATATTACTTTCATACTAAATTGAGAATAGTGTGACTAATTACATTCAAGTTTTCAATATCAATAATTACCAAATTGCAAATCATGTGAAAATATTTACAAGTAAATAGTGAACCTTACTAAGCTAACCCAAATACCATCTATCAAAGAAACTTGCCTGTGTTAATGTTAAGTAGCATTTATCAGTCAATGGAGTGTGGACCAACTTTGGAGCATTGCCTTGGTACTCATATGTATAATCAAACTCTGCATCAACCATCCGCATCAGAGCTGAACCACCATCGCCTACATAGAATCTGAAACAAGATATAGCAAAATAATAATGGAAATTACATTCTGGTTTAACAATTTACTGTCTTGTAATTCCAAGATCTGAGTTTTTTGTTACATGTAAAAAAGTGGATACATGATTTTAAATTAGTGCAGTATACATATACACATATACATATAAACATACACAGACAGCAGAAGCATCTTTTCTTTCCATCTCATCACTCAACCATGGCCACTCTCTCTCCTGGAAACTCATCACTCATCCAAAGTGCTTCTCCAACTCTTTTATCAACCCACAAATAAATTAAAATCATTTTTAATTACCGGAGCTGTTTCTGCCAGGGCCATTCTGACAAGGATGTTGAGTTGGCTTGCAGTAGGATCTGAACAACATCAATGTTGTGAATTGTGTCCAGAATCAATGCTTTCAACTTCAGTTCTAAAACAAGGCTGTCCACTTTGCCCTCAGGGGTGCCATCTGAGCTAAGGTCAACACCTGTGTATGATTCCAGTTTTGCCTGCAACAAAAATTTTATCACATGTGTTACATCTAAGCCATAACTGCATAATAAAACTCATTTATCTGTCACTGTTTGTGTTATCAGTGAAACTATAACCATTATTATCTTATGTATTATGAAAGACATTATCATTAACATTCATATTCATCATAACTTTCTTCTCTCCCAGTGTCACTGGGATTACCATTACCCTAGTGTATTAAATTTTCCCTGATTTTCTCATCATATCATTTCATCATGACCTTTCTAACAGGAAATACTTCATCAACCAAGTTGCTATATCTAAATAAACATAGGATAAACTGGCATTCAGTACTTCCTCACTGATGGTCTAATTTTCTACCTAAACACAAACCTCAAGTTCCTTCTGGTAGCTTGTCAGACTGCCCTCCCTGATAGACTCTTCACAGCGCTCAGTAAAGAGGATGGCGTCAGCTAAGCACAGGATCTAACGTGGGAGAGAAACAGGAAGGAAAATTTACTCATATTTCATAATTCCCCCTTTTCAATTCAAAGTCAATGATAATTTTCAAAAATCTTCATATTTTCACAATATAACAGTACATTCTAAAACTTTACAACATAAATTTTACATAAATCATGTAAAGTATATGTTACATCTCATATGCAATGAAAATAAGCATCACACAGCAAACACCAACCAAAGCCAAGAAAATAATTGTACCTGGGATGGATACTTGAGAGGGTCCATTCCTGCTTCACTGCGTGCTTCTTCTAGACATTCACTCAGCAGCTGACGGAGTGTCATCTTCATCTCCTCACTTAAACGGTATAACCAGTCCTAAGGAGGAAATACAGCAGTTTAACATCTGCTATTCATTGCAAGTAAATGTTTATGGACTGAAGTGGCAGAAGCAAAATTGTGTGGAGACTTTGATGTCTTCAACACCAATTAGATTTTGTTTTCATGTGTCTGATTATTCACATTTAGCAATTTCACATTTGGCAAGATGTTTTTCAATACCAATTACTCGTCTAATGCTAAGCTATCCTGCACTCATCATCTCATTTTTCAAACTACCCACCTCAACCTCTGTAGATATTTGAACAGGCCTTTTGAGTGGAACATCTTCTCCTTCTAAGCTTCTCATGGCTATGATGTGAGAGTTCTCTTCATCAAATCTTACATTGTGGATTCCAGCAAATAGTTTCTTCAAATGGGCCTGAAATTAAAAATAAAAACAGTCTGTTATAGTAAATGGGAAATTATCCAGTTTCATACTCAACAAATATATATAATACAGAAGAAAAAAGGAATAATATTAACTGGTTAAAATATTTTCCACAAATAATGCTCTCTATTTGTATTTTTTTTTCTCCTTAATTTTTTAAAAATTCAAGCCATAAAACAACCTAAAATATTCACTATCATGCACAAAGGCACATTACAATTGTAAAAATGTTTTTTTAACTGTCAGAAGAACCCTAGACGCATGCCCTTGTACCTGAATGACTTCAGGATTCGTGGCCTGACCCAAGATCTCCAGCAGATCATCGTCACCAATAAAGTAGAAGCGAGGGAAGGCTGATCTCTTTTCTTCCAGGTATTCATTAAGGCTCTTTTGGCATCTAAGAGGTTAATGGAAGTAGAGAATTAAGAGGAAGTGTTAATAGAATACAGAATGTTACTACTGAAGTCTACCTTCATTTCAGACATGCAAACTTTAGCTGTTAGGTGTTAGCATGTTATTCCTTAGTGAAATTTCTGGTCACAATAGTAAAGGCTAAAAAATGCACAAGCAAATTAGTATAAACTGGGTTACATTCCCCTCTATTAATGTCATAGCATGTAGACAATCCCACCCCTTCACCAAAAAACTCATAAATACAACTGCATAGCTATTTCATAAAGCAAATCAAACCACTCTATCAACTTACCTAGCCAGCTGATCAAGAAGTGTCGTAAGAGTGTTTCGAATGCCATTGATTTTGCAGAGTGACACCACCTTATTATCTCTTGCAACATCTGCCATGATTGCTTTGAAGTCATCATCAACTCTACGAAATCTTCCTTGTTCATTGGGTAGTGCACCTCTTCCAAAGATGGGCTCTAAGTACACCCATTTTCTCTATAGATTGAAAAGGAAAAATTATATCTGTAAGTATTACCTAATATAAATAAACTATATCTTTTATTCTTAGGGATATTATGTAATAATATGTTTTTGTTTAAATTTGCAGTGAAATTATATGATACTTTCATCAATAACAAACTAGTGCAAATAAACAAAACAACAACAAATCAGCAAAAGTATGCTTGAGCATGCAAAACATACCTGAATCTGATTCAAATTGGTCAGGTATTCATCAAGGTCAGCTAGGCGTTGCTCCCACATGCGAGCTCGATCTGCAAATCCCCCAAAGTAGGGCGAGTCTTTCAGAGACTGCAGAAGGCTCTGATGGTCACCAACCTGATTGAGAACACAAGTGATCTTTACTCAGTCTGTTTCATATATCATCATAACACATGTCAACAATGGTCTTCAGAAACAAAGAAGACACACTGACTAGTTCCAAGTAAGTTAGTCAGAGATAAACCTACAAACACTACTTTACTCAATTCTCATTTCCTTCCATCAACCTCACAGATGGATAATGGGTTCTGTAACCTTCTACCCTCCTTTATTTATGGCAATACTAGTGGGGTGGCAGAGGTGGCATCCATCTTGAAGAACTGCCCAAGGTTTAACAACAGATGGCTGACAAGGTGGAGACTTGACATATCTGCTCCTTCTATCAGGATGATCAATTACCATTGCTATCTGACTCCCTGGAGATCTTAGTAGTGCCTATCAATTCACGTGGCAAAGTTGTGAAGCCTTATTGTCTAGCTTTCTCTTAGACTAAGACCCAAGATTCAGTATTTTGGGAGTCTGGTAAAAGAACCTGTCCTGTCAGTATACTTGTGGCAAAGATAACGAATTCATACAGAGCTTTACATACCTTGGCAGTGTATTCCATGACATGGGCTGTCAGATCAGAAAGTCAATAGACAGATTGGCCTGGTAGCAGCTGCAGTGAACTCACTTAACAAGAGGAATTTTAGATGCCAGTACCTGTGCAGAAGGACCAATCTATGTCTCCAAGGCTCTGTTCCTGCCAGACTGGCTTCAAGGATGGGAAACTTGACCCTTGGAGCCTTTTGCAATAGACCCTTGCACATGGATCATACATCTGATAGAACCATGTGTCCAACCAGCAGTTACACCATGAGACTAGTGTAAGACCTATTACCTATGCAAACTGGGATGACCAAGTCAGGCCATAGAGCCACCTGGCTTGATTCCCTCGGGAAAATTCAACATACCCCATTATATCTTATGGAGGTAAACCTAGATGTGGATTGGCAAGAGTGATCAGATATGTTGCAAAGACTTAGAGAGAGATGGGCTCTCTGTATACATGTCTTGCTGCACACTGACATCAACTCTGACCCATGTCTGGTGCATGAAGTTTCCACATTGGCTTTGTCAAATACACACAGTTCTTTGCTTTGTTAAATGTTGTAGTTTCTTATCTCCAATAATGTCACACAGCACAAGTTAATCAAAGCCATCAACTTGACTTTATCAGAACAATATTTTTTTAACAAACAAGAATAACAATCAGCCTAAAGTTATCAGAATAAGAACCTTTGAACCTAACCTTGTTGATGACATCCTTCCATTCTTTGATAAGCATGATCTCATTGCTGCGGGAGTCCGAGTGGGGGATGAGGGTGAGCCGTGCATCCACCTCCCACACATCAAGTTCTCCAAGGGCTTGCCGGATCACAACCTCACCTGCAGCTTTAGAATTCATCTCTTTTAGAACCTCACTCTGGTTGATCATCTCATCACGGACCTGTTCCCAAAAGAAGAGATAGTCAGTGCATGAGAGGTGTGTATATATATGGGAATATTAATAAAGTGATTAATTTTGGTTTGGTTTAGGAACATGATAATATCTGATGCCAATCCAAATTGCATTGGTAATAATCTTCAATTTGTTCTGTTACAATAGGACATACTCTTTTTTTATGATGTTTGCTGTCATATGCAATTAAAATATCTCACAATTAACATAAAGTACCTTCAAGAAATGTCCAAAAGTGAGTTTATCGATGGTGACATTGGTTGGTATGCCAAGAATACTATACATCTCTATCCAGTGCTTCTCAGAAAACACTTCTCCACGAACATACTTTAACACTGGTATCATCGCTCTAAATTTTTCCAGTTCATGGATGAGGCGGACAGTTACAACTGTGGTTTCACCCGATGAACGAAGTTTGTCATCTAAAATATGTAAGACAAAATTAGTAAATCTGTTGTAAGAATTACTTCACTGTGTCTATCTTCTTTAGATAAACAAAATGTATATGGTTTCTTCTTAGAGGCTTTATTTCTTTACACTGTAAACCCTTGCTTACAGAATTCTATCCTTCATCACATATTACAAATTAATCTTAAACATAAATCAAAATCTACATCTAACTGCAAATTACCAATGAACTACAAAGCCTTTATTTCTTTTTTAGAATACTGAAAAACAAAAATTAACTTTACAGAAAGAACACCTCAAACAAATTTCTTCTAACAGACTTACTCCAATTGGCCAAAAACTCCTCAAAACGATAAGTTTTGCTCCGGAACACAATCCATTCCTCCTTGGAAAACTCCTCCATGCTGCTGTTGAACTCATCAAACAGACCCCACACTTGCTCATGCTGTTTCAAGCTTTCTTCAATCTCATCAATCATGGGGAAGTAAGGTTCTCCCATCCCAAAGTGCTCATAGTCTTTTCTGTCAAGAAGGAATATATGTGAATATCATATAAAAAGTTTTATTCTTATTATGTGCATGAACTTTACTTTCCAGAACAGAGTAAAAATTGTGAATGTCACACCTGAGCATAAAAATAAACACTGAAAAACAAAGGGTATAGAAACAAAACTCATGATACAG
>NC_061848.1:25913212-25914698 GCF_019202785.1 Penaeus chinensis
AAATATCCATTAAAAATTATAAACACTTTAAAACCGATATGATGATTCAAATTCAACTTACAAACACAGTAAATATCCAAAAATAATTAATGTCTCCTAACCTGGACATAACGCGTAATCTGATTTGCTATGATATCCAGAAGGTGCTCCATACGAGACTGCGGATAGTCCAGCCTCCACAACTCATCCAACGAGTTATGGGTATTTTCCAAAATATCTTCTGCATCTAGGAGAGACACAGCATCCAACCCACTGGAAAAAAATTGCACCTTATTTTATTTGTCTTCATAAAACATTCAGTGAATTATATAGACATAACTACAATTCTAAACAGAATGTGTTTTCTTGCAGTCTTTCCATAATCATGAGTATCAGGATATCAGGACCATGCATTTGAATTCTGAAAGGGAGCAAATTTGAAAAAAAATCTAAATATGCTTAGTTCAACATTTATTTCACTATCCACTATCTTTTCAAAAGGCAGGATATATATCTTCAAATACCATGTGCATGTCCCTGATGTATATCAGCAAAGGATATAAAGAGATTACATAACTAGTTCACAGAGTGAAAGTAATCTAAATCATTAAAAGTGCAAGTTATCTCTATCTCTGTATCTCAGTATCTATCTGTATATTCCCTAATTTCAAATATGGAAGAAAAAAAATTGAAGACTCAGTAAATTTTATAGCAAATTAACTCATAATTCATATTAGAGTAAGAGCCACACACTATTAGCCTACAGCTATCTTTTCAGAATTCACATTTTATCTATAAATTCATAAATCCTTCTAATGGTCTTGATTAAAAATCCTTAGTTTTATCATGCTAATTTCTAAGATACAAGAGAGGTTTTGAGCTTTCGTGTGGAGGATGCATAATATTTCCATTTACTTAACTTTTAAAAATTTTTCCTTTACTTTATTCACAAATCCATTAATTAATTCATACATCAACCATCCTGTATACTAAAGCCAGTTATTGATACATCTAACAAGCCTAAAAATCCTAAAAGTAAATAAATAAAATACCCACAAAAAATGCTTTCTGTTTAGAGATTAAGCATGAATACTACAAACCTAAATTCTTTTGCAATTGGATCAAGACAGTTGTAAAAGCCCTGAGCCATTTCCTTTTCGTCTCGATTCTTAGGGTTGTTTGCAACGTCAGCCCAGTATTGGGTTTCATCCTTAACATTCAGAATTCCTGTTGGTTTTCAGATTTCTGTTAATCTAGGGATTTTTTATTTTTTGATTTTGTCAAATCAAATATACTTTAAGGAAATAACAGTTAGATATCTGCCCTATATGCCTTCAAAAATTACATGATCATGGTTTAGAAAATTAATTCCTCCATTACAGACCTTAACATAAGACAAGGTACCAAAGTATTTTCAATATTTACATAACTTAATGAATAGTATTTCAACTAATAATCCATGGACCCTTTTCTCATACCTGCTAAATGTGACGATGAGGCTCCCTTA
>NC_061848.1:25927298-25932298 GCF_019202785.1 Penaeus chinensis
TTAACAAGGCATGTGAGCAAATTGTTTTCACAGTCCTTGTCATAGACAGGACAGTCAGTCAGAGAGACAAAAACAGAAGTACATGCATTTCTGATGAAGATATAATCGAAACCAGTCAAACACATCCCTATTGTTCGTTCTCATTTATACCTTTTCTACATACATGACTCATATCTAGTTGGATTTTTTTTATTAGTGGCATTAATATGAGTGTAATCAATATCTGCTGGACAATCATTGATATTAATGTATCTAACATAAGGGCACTCTATATGTACGTATATTCAGTACAAAATAATCATCTTATGTTTATAATATACTGAACTGGGCTGTCAACAATAACAATAACAATAACACAATGGTCAAAAGTGTACCCACCTAATATAATGATAATAATAAAATATTATCACAAATGCATTCTTGATGAGTCAAGATCAAAATGCATGTATAATAACTTCTGCAAAATACAAAAGGTATAAAATGTGTGTACTTTCTTTATTTTCTAATGGATTAATATTCTAAATTTAGATATATTAAAAGGACTGGCCATGAGAATCAAGAAGGACCTTTATATCAACAAGATTTTAAGAAACAAACAGGCAAAGGGGGCATTAAGATCTTAGATAGTACCTCTTGTGTACAAGAGGAAAGCCACAGAGGGTAAACAATAATGCATGTTATGAAAATATTTCTTAATGCTGTTTTTCATAAATCATTTGGCCCTTTTGGTGTTAAGCCAATATAACAGGAAATCAAACTGAATGATATTAATGTAATATTTAAAAGTTATCTTTAGCTGTTGATGAACTGCATTTCATATTTAGTTGTTCCTGTCTGCTAAGAAACATACATACTAGTTTTACCACTGAAGGGACAAACTATGAACACTCAGTTGGTTATTTTGCTATTTTTCAGGTGGATTTTCTCTCATTTTGATTTTTTTTCTGAAAGACAATTATTACAAAAAATGTTTTAAAATAAAACATATACTGCTTATCAATTCTACAAAAAACAGGCAAGAATCAAAACAACATGTTGCTCTAGATTATATATATTCTATGAGATCAGTGAAACAAAAATACAATTAGCAAGGCACTTAGTTAGATTCTCAAAACCTAAATCTCATGAGTAAATCATGTACTCACTAAGAATCCTGAACTTACACCAAACGACCCATGTATATAGACCTTGGATACTTTGCCTTAAGCTGTGGCCACTGTACAAAGAAATCGTCAACAACCCTATAAAGAATCTTGCCTGAGAGGGAGAGAGACAGCACACGGCACAGACTCTCTATGAAGACAATATGAATCTGACACAGGCATAAAACTCTCATCAAGAAAGCTGCAATGCAAATTGGGACACATGTTCCTGGCCCATTGGTGAGTAGGAGTGATGGCCGATGGCGAAAAACAATAAACATGCTGAAGACAAAGGCCCAAGCTGTTGTGAAAACACTTGACAGCCACGACTGACCCACTTCACGTGATCTTGGCACAACCTCAACTACATATTGGTTCTCTTCATCAGGTCCTTTGGCTCTTTCCTAGAATAAAGAACCTCTTTTATTGATGATTGTTTGCACTCTTATAAATTATATATTTGTACCGGTAGAATATATCTTTTACCTATAATTATTATTATTCCATATTATATCATAAATCCAGCAGTTTCATAAGCATACACACTGTAGAAGCTATCCACAAACCTTAAACTCTTTCTCCATATCTTGCAACCGTCTCAGACTAACAGTGTCCGTTGCAGCAACCACATACACTCTCGGGCTGTAGCGGTGTGTGTCCAGCGCACGAATGATTTTGAGCATTTCTCCAGTATGACCTCCTGACCCCAATACTATAAGTGACTTGATGGACCTTTGCACATACATAGTTTTTTCGCTGCAGCAATTCATGACGTAAAGGGTGTATCCTATGCGCAGTGATATAAATGCCAATAATACGATGACGACTGCAAGTATCACCATCATCATCATCTTGTGTGTTTCCTAGAAAGAAATATTTGCTTTATAAAAATTCTAGAAAGACTCTAGTATGATGTAGTCACTCAAATAAACAATGCTGAATATTGAGAAATTTAAATATTGATCACAAATGTAGTTAGATTCGATTACTCAATAGCTAATGTTCATTTTGATATCTTATTCTCTGCATATCATAAACCTTTTTTAGATGTATATTGAATACTAGAAGTACTCATTATTTATAATCTCATTAAAAGTAACATGTTTCACTTTTAATTACTAATGTATTAATCTGACCGGCTGCCGGTAAAGTCACTAACACCTGTCAACTTTAATTATATAAATATATATCCTTTACACAGACAAGTTAACCTCATATACAACTTACAAAACCAATATAGCTCTATGAACTTCTCAACATCAGTATCTTCACCAAACCAATAAAGTTACAAAATAAGGAAGGGAAATATGCAACTTTCCGACTAAAGATGTTTTTCTTCTACACATAAACTTTCAACGTCCGAATGCGAGCTTTTGTGAGAGATATTTCTTTTTAAGCTAAGAGTCCTTTATAGATAAGCTTATTGATATTTTTAGCAAGATAAAAAATGAAAGATAGTAATGAGTGTATATAGGTACACAGATATTGCCACATATTGAGAAAGTATAATAAAAATAAGATAAAGTTCTATCATCATGATCGGTTTCGAACGCTCGAGTGCCTAAATTGAAATCTAAATTTCCGAATCAAAGAATATATTTTGTACATCGTAGAAATCCCTTAAAAATATAAATCACTATATCATAACTATACATATAATATAAATGGGTATTGGGAATGAATGAAAGTTAATAGCAAGTGAATTATATAAAATTAAAATCATTTCGGGTATTTACGTTTCTTTATTACGGTGGGAGTGTTCCTGAGCAAAGTGTCATCCAGCCAGAGAAAATGAGTTTCTCTATTTTCTAGTTGATTTCGCGAACAAAAGGTAATTATCTTACGAAAATGTCGTGTCTGAATGCTCTCTTAAGTGGATAAGAAGACATGGGATTTTATTTGATCTCGTCTTTATTAGCTAGTCGGAATTAATTGCACAGTGACGAAACTTTCATGTATTTGCAGAGACAAAACTTTTTAAACAATAACTGAGTAATTATGTACAAAGGTTTACGAAATTGGATCAAGTGGATTGCCTTTGATCTTTAATTTCTAGATATAATAGCTTTAACCCGTGGAAATAAATAATGGCAATAATATTGGCCCAGATAAATGTGGAAGGTATGATAATATAAACTATACACTGATATTTCAAGGTAAATACATTAGAATTGTTGAGATGGAAAACTCTGACCCTACCATCCAATCGAAAATAACATCCTGGAAAAAGGGTTTAAGGGTTGAAACCTCCAAAATGCTGAAAATGTGTCACCAAAGCGATGTGTTCAGGCTTAATCGTACCAGAACAGACCAAGCAGGGATTAGGGAATGGTAGACCTTGAAAAATTATTTAGGGAGGCAGAACCTTCCTTAAACCCTCTTTAAGGTATATAACAATAACTAGATTATTAAATGATTTACGTCAACCTTTCACCTTTACTCCGCAATATTATTGGCACTTATTATACTCGCTCCAAGTAACAGGGACAGCAATGTAGCTATGATTCAGCTGCTATGGGAGTGAGTGCTGGATTCATTTGAAACACTGAGAGCTTTTAGTAAAACATAGTGTACTCTTGAAAATTGCTGTCAGGCAATTTTTCCAAATCTACTAGGGTTTTATATCAATTTCCCATTAAAGAGGTTTCTTGGCTGATGTCAGAGCACCAACAGCAGTAGAGACTGCATTGATCATGCAAAACTGCACCAGTCTAAATACTGCCACTCTCTTTACTATATTTTGATTTCTTTGCCAAAAAATATATATTTGGATAATATATATACATCAAATGCCATTTGGAGATTTCAAATTTATTGATAATTTTGGAATTTAACTTCTTTTTTTTTATGAAATTATATTTTTAGAAAAATCATATGAAGCAAAATAGTGTAAGTAATCCATTATTGTGAAAAAAAAAAAAAAATTATTGCAATTTGGTCCAACTTTTCCACGTAGCTAAAAAGGCTTGTTGATAGGGTGGATGAAATGACAAAAGGAATATGATTAAAAGAATGCACAAACATAAATCGCATGTACATTTCAAACCTGAGATCCAAGTTATTCCTAGTCATAATATTACCAGGACTTACCCCTTTGTTGCACTGCAGTATAAAGATCTAATCCAGATATATTTAGCCTAGTTTGAAAATGTTTATTGTGTATTTGTGAAGTTCATAGTATACCTAATCCCTTTTACCACATTTTCTTGCCTTGCAGCTTAACAGAATAACTTAAAAATGGATGTCGGTGAAGCAGAGTCTGAGGCTATTGCCAGAGCCTCCCTTCTTGTGGCAAATATGCTCCAGCGGCCAGACCAGTTGCAAAAGGTCGACCAGTATAGGAGACGAGTCCAGAGGAAGAAGGTGTGATTCATTCTCATATGTACTCGACTGTGAGCTACAAAGTTTATTGCTTTGGAACTTCTTAGATCGTCCCATTTGGAGTAGAATTGTAGTTTCACCTGTTTACAAATAATCCTTACCTCTCTCATGCATATTAATGTAATATGTATCACAATGCTAAAAAGATTATTTCTGATACTAGTGATATATGGTTTATACTAATAAAACACATTTTGGGGTAATATAGAAAAAGTTAAGTAATATATAAACATTTTATCACTATACATCAGTAAGCTTCTCCTGGAAATTTCCAGACTATGAAGCTGAAATTTAAAACATTTGTAAGTAGACTGATACATTTAAGGGATACACATCTTACAATCCAATGAAGATGTGGTACATCAGCACACTAAACAGTTACTTCTATGAACTGTACTTCAGTTAAAGAAAGATGTAAAGAGATTGGTAAATGCATAAGAAAATGAGAGTTTAAACATATAGATGGAGTTATTCATA
>NC_061848.1:25937298-25939798 GCF_019202785.1 Penaeus chinensis
GAGATCTTGTGCGATCATCTGCTTGAAGAGGCATTGGTCGACCTTCAGGAACAGTTTAATACCCTGTTGACTCCACGCTGGCTTAATAACACCGAGCCCATGGACACCATCTGCCTCACACTCTCTGATTATTTCACAGATTACCAGCACCTGTACCAGAAGTATGTGTGGTTTATGATGCTCAGTCATTATTCTTTTCTTGTAGCTCATGTTGTGAATTAATTAGAATTGTTATAACAAATGAGTCTGTAGGAAGTAATGGAAATAAATGATAAGTGGTGATGGTAGTTAGTGTAGAGAAAAGAAAACAGAAAAATGACTGGAATTATTTTGCTGTTGCATTCATTTTGTTTTTAATTTTCTTCTTTTGCAAAGGAACTTTGATCATGTGGTTCAGATAGCTCTGAATACTGTTGCAATGCGCTATACAACTGCCATTTTGCAAAAGAGAATATCGCTGAAGATTCAGGAGGATCGGAAGATGGTTGCTGACAGAATAATAGGAGTAAGTAGTTTGGTGGTTAATATTGTTTGTCTGTCTTTTGTTATGCATCTTATTCTATAATTACTTTTTAATTATTGTCATTTTATTTACTTTTTTGGTGAAGAGAGTGGGAATATCATGAGATTTTTTTGGAGTGTAGGGGGAATAATAATTAAAAAATAAACATACAAAATGTTAGAAAAATGAGAAATATGAGAAATCTAGCTTCAATAAACTTTTTGACAGAAGTTGATAACAGGTCTTGATGACTATTAGAATACAAACTCAAAATCTAGCAAGAGGAGGAATATTTATTTATCTTGCATATTCTAAAGTAATGTGCATATTTGTTGAGGTTACTCTTATAGTATACTAGAAAGGCACCCTGCCCCACACACACATATGAATATATATGTTTATCTATTTATTGCTTGAATAATTTTTTCACTTCTACATATATTTTCTTTGTTTTCTTTTGCATCCAGGAAGCAGCAAAGCTGTCTAGTGTATTTGAGCAAGCGGCCCCAGACCTAGCCAAGTTTGACTCGCCATGCGAGGTCATGAAGAGCTTAGCAGAAGTCATTAAAGTTTCAGATGTGGAATTCCTCAGACTTGAGCTGCATAGGCTGTTGAGGAGGTATGGCATTTATCTGTTTGTGTCTTGATTTCCCAAGAAAGGAGTATTGTATTAAGAGTCATCATTATCAGTAACTTAATTTTCACATAATTAGTATCATTGTCATCATTATCAGCAAGACATCATCATCACCATCAGCATAAACTTTATCATATTTATCATAAGGCATCATCATAATCATCATCAATAATTTTACTTTAAGAGTATCATTATTAGTAATGAGAGTTCTAAAAAAAAAAAAAAAAAAAAAAGCCCTCTAGGCTTCTATAAAGTTGCAGGTAAGTTGTTTCTAGAAATCCTTCAAGGAATCTTATATTATTCATGCTTTCTTTCACTTCATGTCTTTTTCTCCACATGCCCTACATTATCCACAAATATTTCCAGGTACCCTGATATGACAAGCGACCATCTCACTGCCCTGTTACTGTTGCGTGGGGACTTGGGCCGTCTAGATGTGAGACAGCGTGTTGCTGAGATCATGGAGGAAATGAGGACACAGAGAACGGGACCAGCCCCTAAGAGCATCTTCTCCCACATTGTCATTTCCACATCACTGTTCACTTAGGAGAGGATTGCATTGTACTATTTATTGGTATAAACAATATGATAGTTTTATCCAGGCAGATGTAACTGTTTTCTGTTGTTTTTTTCTGACTGTCATAGGCACAGAAAAATATGATTATAGGTTGTTTTACATTTCTGTGTGTTGTTAGGCTTTCAGTAGAATTATATTATTTTTCTTTTTGATTATAATTCACTAATGTAAGTTTTCACATTTATGTATCTAGTTAAAGGAGATAATTCCCAAGTGGTATTGTTATAATAAATAGGCACTATATATATATCAATAAAATTATCAGTATATTGAAATTCAGTGTTTTCTTACTCAGCCGATTTTTAATTTGCAATATTTTTTTTATAATACACTAGGCCAGTGGTTCTTCAACGTTTTAGAGTCACAGACACCTTAGAAGAATCTGATGATAGTTTCCCCAGAAATATTCACATAAATACAACTTTGTATTCAATGTGTATATTGTATTTTATTTATTGAAATTTGTTTATCTCATACATATATGAGACACAACTTATCATTAAATTTTAAAGAAAAAAAAACACTAATATAAATGCTAATTTTTTACTGATCTTCAGGGAGCCTCTGTAACCCATCCATGGACCCTAGGCTAAGAACCCCTCTCTAGGCCAAGTTTTCATGATAAGTAAATGTAATTGACTCGCTTTCCCTTATCCCACCATCTTTTTTTTTTCTTTTTTTTTTCTTTTTTTGGCAAATATATGAATATATATGAATCCATTGTCCTTTTCTCCCTCACTCTTCTGTTTCAGAAAAAGAGGTAGGAAGAGAGGGCATCACCCTA
>NC_061848.1:25951470-25953970 GCF_019202785.1 Penaeus chinensis
AATTTGATTTACATATTGCGACAGGATGTCCCGGAATCTGATTGATATCGCTAAAAATTGAAGCTCGAACATTGCATTCAAACCCATACCCTCCCCCCTCCCCAGTACCAACGCTTGAAGTCTCAACGTCCCGGCACCGCAGATCCCGCCGCCGCCGCCACCTTCAGATACCGCTACCACCGCCGCCCTTACCACATGAGGGCGTAAGGGCTAGTTGACAGGAGATTGACAGGCGCGGGCGAGGCGGGATCAGATTGTGGGAGAGGGGGGAGGAGGGGGAGAAGAGGTCGCCGTAACTCTTTACACTCGCATACGCTAAAGGGGTAAATGGGGGGGAGGAGAAAAAAGGGGTTAGAGGGGGAGGGAGAGAATCGGCAGGCAGAGGAAGATAACAGTTATCGGTTAAGTTATTAGAGCGGGAAGTCACGGTATCGCGGTGACATCAGTGACCACCGCGGCGATGGGGTAGGGGGCAGGGGCAGGTGTGTGTGGGGGGGGGAGGAGGAGGGTATGTGGGCATGGGATGGATGGGAGGGAAAGGGCAGAGGGGGGAAAGGTGAACATCTTAATATACTTTGCATTAAATTTATCCTCAAAATATTATCTATTGTGACAACAAACACTAATATGACCAAATCACTCCTCTTTTTTGTAAATGATGCAATATTGCAGAACTGTTCCTTATCCTCTCAGAATCAACCGTGCAATACTGATATCATGATATCGAATTTTATAACAAAAACAAGCCAATCATTCGTGAAAATCATTACGATCGATAATTACAGCAACCAAAGTTTTAAAAAGAAATCCAGACATTCTAAAACAAATAATGCAATTTATAAGAATTTTCAACCATAACAAATACCACGCGGCTAAAAAGAAAAATGACCCCCCAAAAATCGCTAACAACCTCCCATCTTGAAGTCGTTGTGGGTAGCCTCTTGAGTAGTCTCTTGGGTAGTCCCCTGAGCAGTCCTTTTCGGGTAGCCTTACCTCCGCGCATCCTAGCAAGGCCACAGGCGCGTGTAGGATTATCGAGGGATCCGCTCGTTCCTTCTTGATAACATCGCGTCCTGCTGTGTTGGGGGGGTGGGGGAGGGGGTAGGACCCAGGGAGAGGGATTAAAGGACCTGCTGGCCAGACAGGCGGGAGGAGAGGGGTTCAGGAGGGGGGGAGGGGGAGGAGGAGGGAGAGAAAAGAGGGAGGAGGGGGGGAGGAGGAGGAGGTTGGACGAGAGGGCTTGGGAGGAGGGGAGGGGAGGAGGAGGAGGGGGTTAGAAGAGAGGGGTAGGACTAGGAGGGGAAAGGGAGTGTGAGGGGAGGGCGAGAGGAGGGGAGGGAGAGGGAAGGGAGGTGGTGGAGGACGGGAAGGGGAAAGGGAAGGGAGAAAGGGAGAAGGAGGGAAAGGGGAAAGAGGGGAAGGGAGTAGGGGGAGGTGGAGGAAGAGGGGAGAGGAGAGGGAGGAGGAGGGGAAAGGGAAAGTGGGGGGAGTAAGAGGAGGAAGAGAAGGAGGAGGAGGAAGTTGAGGAGGAGGAGGAGGAGGATTAGGAAAAGGAGGAAGAGAAAGGAAGAGTAAGAAGAAGGAGGAGGAGGTAAAAAGAAGAAGAGTTAGAAGTTGAAATAGGAGGAAGAGAAAGAGGACTAGGAAGGAATAAATAAAAGAGAGAGAGAAACAGGAAGAAGAAAAGCCTGCCTTTGTCTCATGATTTTATTATTTCCTTTGTATATCTGAACGGGTATGTCTCTCTGTCCGTCTACTTCTCTCTCTCTCTTTCTGTGCCTCTTTCCTTCCCCTCTTTCTCGTTCAGCATTCTCTCTCTCTCTCTCTCTCTCTCTCTCTCTCTCTCTCTCTCTCTCTCTCTCTCTCTCTCTCTCTCTCTCTCTCTCTCTCTCTCTCTCTCTCTCTCTCTCTCTCTCTCTCTCTCTCCCCCTTTTTCTCTCCCCCTCTCTCTCTCTCTTTATATATGTATATATATATATATATATATATATATATATATATATATATATATATATATACTATCTCTCTTTCTCTCTCTTTTTCTCCATCTTCATATCTTACCCTCACCATCCTTCCCTCCCCTCACCATACCCCTCGCTCTCCCTCTCTCTCCGTCTCTCTCTCGAACGGAGAGGAGGAAGAGGAGGAGGAGGAGGAGACACCAGCAGGGCGCCCGGGTAATGAAATCTGTCGCTTTATTATGTCCATTGTGCGGTGCAGGTCGCGTGCATGCGTGCGTACGTGCGATCGATACACGCGAGCGAGAGGCAGCGTCGGGACTTCGCGTTCTTGACCTTACGCGAACGTTATATCCGGGGATTCTCTGTTGACGTTGTTTCTGTCAGATTTTGCGTTATAATATGTGGTCGATTATATGTTATCGGTATACTTTGGATCTGAAAAGGAGAATAGGAAAAAAAATTGGCACACGAAACTAAGGTCTGAAATCCGTATTATTCCCCCCCCCCCTTCTTTCCACTTCCCCCTCCCCTCCCTCTTC
>NC_061848.1:25966470-25968970 GCF_019202785.1 Penaeus chinensis
CATCTCCCGGTTGTTACAGTCGGCCGGTGACGCGAGAAAATGCTCTCTGTGATCCGCCGAAAGAGCCCGGGGGGGGGACTTGTTCGGAATGTCCTACCCCGCGATCTCCGCGAGATGGCAGTGATGTCTTGTTTGCCGTTTCGTCTCTACGGGGGGTTTTTTTTGGGTTTTTGTTCTCTTTATGGGGGGGTTCGGCGTGGGTCGTGGGTCGGGGGTTTTGATTCGTCTGGGGTTATATAAATTAAATTTTTTTAAAAAGGGTAGGGTTGCGTTTTTTTGGGGGGCGGTTTTGTGGCCAGTGGTTTTTCCCGGGGGGTTGGGGGTGTTGGCTTTTTTATTTGTTTTGTTTTGGGAGGGGGTTGGTTTATTGTGGGGTTTGTCGGGGTTTGATTTGGGAGGCGGGGGGGGTTAGGGAAGGAAAAAAATGGAAGAGAGAAAGAAAGGGAGGGATAGACGGGGGGGGGGGAAAACGAAAAGAAGGAACGGGGGAGAGAGGAGGGAGGAGAAGAGGAGAAGGGTTAAGGTGATGATAGCGAAGGAAATGGAAAAGCAGAATGGAAAACCACCGTGACGGAAAAGGTGGAAGAGAGAATGAAAGGGTGGGAAAAAGGGAAAGGGAACGGGGAGAAGGAAGGTAAAGGGTAGAGAAAGGGAGAAGAAACGAGAAAGGGGCGCGGAAGAGAAAATGGGAAAAGGTTGGAGGGAGGAAGGGTAATGCGTAACGGACAGGACGAAAAAGCGCTGGCACGGAACAGTAAAAGAACAGGGATGATCGCAAAAGGCGACGCGAAAAGATTAGAAAAGGGTAGAGACAGGAAAAGGAAAAGTAATGGAAAGGAACTGAGTAGCCAACGGAAAAGGAAAGAAAAGTGAAATGATGGAACAAGGAAGGGGAAACGATTAGAAAATAGGATCGAGCGAAAGGAATGTGAAAAGATTAAAAAAAGGATTGAAAGGACACGGAAAAGATTAAGAAAAGGGGTAGAGAAGGAAACGGAAAAGGTACAGAGATACGGAAATGATCGCAACAAGGAACAGGACGAAGCAATGCAATGCATAGAGTAAATCACGAAAGGGAAACGCACACAGAGGACCTGATAGACAACGGAAGGGCACAGTAACCGGACATGATAGAAAAACTGGAAAGGAAAGATTTAAGAAAGGATTCGAACTAAGGAAGGGAAAAGATTAAGAAAAGGATAAGGAAAAAGGAAAGGTGAGGAATGAAAAGGAACAGACAAGGAAGTGCATAGAAAAAAGGAAGGGGAAACGATTCAGAAAAGGATAGAAAAAGGAAAAAGAAAAGATTAAGAAAAGGATTGAAAAAGGAAAAGGAAAGTTCAGCCCGGATGGCCCACGGACAGTCACGAGCTTAAGCAAAGGATAAAACAAAGGACAAGGAGAACAGACAGGGCAAATGATAAGAAAACGCAAAAAGATTACGACAAAGGATAGAAAAGGGAACCGGAAAAGATTACGAAAGGTCGAAAAAGGGCACGGAAAAGATTAGACAAGGATCGCAACCGGAAACAGGGACCTAGATTAAGAAAGGACTGACACACAGGAAACTGACACGTCTGAAAGAAAAGGAACTGATCGCATCAGGGCAAACAGGCAAAGAACGGACACATGATAGAAAATGCAAGGGAATAGATTAGAAAAGGATAGAGACAGGAAAAGGTAAACGATTAAAGAAAAAGGATTGGAAAAAAGGAAACGGAAAAGATTAGCAAGGATCGCACCTCAGGAAAGGGTAGAAGTAACGAAAATGGAATGGATAGTCAAAAAGGGAAAGGGAAAGGAATATGTAGGAAAGGAAATGATCGCCCAAGGAAAGGGAATCGATTAAGAAAAGGATAGAACAAGGGTAAAGTAAACGATTTCGAAAAGGATAGAACAGGCCCAAGGCGAAGTAAAAGCAACTGAACGAAAGACACGGCCCGGGCACCGGCCCAACGGCCCTGATCGCCCCGCTGCAACAGGCCCCCTCAACTCCCCTTCTCTCCCCCTTCCCCTTCCCTCAATACTCCCTTCAATCCCCTGTCCTTCTCTACCCTCCCCATCCCATCAACTCCCCCCTTCCCTTGCTTTCCCCTCCCCTTTTCCCCTCACTCCCCCTTCCCTTTCCATCAACTCCCCTTTCTCTCCCCGCTTCCCTTCCCTCAAACTTCCCCTTCCCACTCCCCTTCCCTCGTGCCCGCTCAACTCCCCTTCCACTCCCCCTTCCCCTTCCCCCACCCTCCCTTCCCATCACTCCCCCTTCCCCTTCCCCTCCCCTTCCCATCACTCCCCATCCCTTTCCACTCAAACCTCCACTTCATCCCCCTTCCCTTCCCCTCAACTCCCCCTTTACCTCTCCCTTCACCCTCCCTCTCCCTCAACTCCCTTCACTCCACTTCCCCTTCCCTCAACCTCCCCCCTTTACTCCCCCTTCCCCCCTTCCCCTCAACTTCCACTTCACTCCCCCTTCCCTTCCTCAACCTCCCCCTTTACTCCCTTT
>NC_061848.1:25983970-25986470 GCF_019202785.1 Penaeus chinensis
TATCATTACAGTAATGCAGATTCTTATGATGATAATGATGATAATAATAATAATGATAAGAGTTATAATAACACACACAACAATATTAGAGAAGGATGGCTTTGTACTGCATTTCGCCCTTAAAGGCCTATGCAACAGCTGGGAGTTTTTTTTTTCGTGAAATGGAGTGAACAGTATTTGTGTTCAAGCTAAATTTGGCGAATGAACGCCTGAAGCTTCAAAAAACAAGGTAATGACGCTAATGATGAAAGCTGAATCAAATGAACCCAGATTATCATGATTGACAGAAAAAGAAAAAAGTCAGTGTTAAAGAATGATCAGGTAAATACGTAAAAACATAATAATAATAATAATAATAATAATAATAATAATAATGATAATAATAATAATAATGATAATAATAATAATAATGATAATAATAATAATAATAATAATAATAATAATAATAATAATAATAATAATAATAATGATAATAATAATAATAATAATAATAATAATTACGATAATGATTATAGTAATAATAATAATAAAATAAGAGAAGTTTTGAGTTAACACAGTCGCTATTTAGAAGCAAAACATAAGTTTAATAAAAGTGGCTCTTCTGAAACTAAAACTACTTAATCACCAAACTACAGCTAACGACCATTAAAAACTCACCTTACCTTCATCAGCAATATGTCATTAACTTGGATATAATTTTATTTTTATGACTTACAACGGAGAGATAAATTCAAACATATCAGACAAACATTCAAAGACCAAATTAAAAGAAAAATTATTGTGAAATGACAACCTCCTCCATTAAGCGCATGTAAAAAAAAAAAAAAAAAAAAAAAAAAAATATATATATATATATATATATAATAATAATAATAATAATAATAATAATAATAATAATAATGGAAAATATTTCGCCTTAATCACGTAATGCACCATCTAATTCATTCTCTCATCCCCCCATAACGTGTAATAATGATAATAATAATAATAATAATAATAATAATAATAATAATAATAATAATAATAATAATAATAATAATAATAATAATAAAAAGAAGAAGAAGAAGAAGAAGAAGACCAACAACAACAACAACAATAATGATAATAATAATGATAATAACGTAACGTGAAGCCCGGACTTACAGATTCTGAAATCAGCTCTCGCTATTATAACTAATACCCCATCCTTACACACACGAAACAGCGTTCTTAATAGCTCTTCATACCTCGTAGGTGATATCTTTCGCTGGAAGGTGTAGATTACAGAATTAAATCTCCTGTTTAGTCGTGGGAAACGAAGAGATTGTCAGGACGCTCTAGCTGAAACCGACGCTGTGGCCGAGTTGCCATTTTTTTTAATAGATGAAATTCCCATAAATTTTAATATCTTTTCTCGTCAATATTCGGATAGATCGTGTCCCTTTACCACCCACACAAAACTCGCAATTAACACTGAAACTATCGTAGATACTAATCAATAAAAGTTTTTTCTTGTTGAAATTAATGATAATTAATAAGATTATGTAAATTTGGTTCTTCTGTTTGTCCATGTAACAAGCTCTCTGTATTGTATGCATTCATTGTAATATAAATTTTCGTAAACCAAAATATAACTTTTTGTACATTTAATTTAACTTCAACACACAATATAAACTGGCCTTTGCAGTTTATCATTATAAAATATATATATTTTTTAAAATTCTTGCTCTCTCAAAGATGATTGTGAAATAAATCTTACCGTTGAGGTTTATAAAGGAAATATGTACATATTTCTTAATTATTTTCTTTGCTTTATTAGTATACAAACTGATTTAAATAATTCACGTTTTTCCATGATACATAAAATATCTCTTCTTGTTTGTTTGTTTATATTCTTTTCGTACATTGGCTGTGGATCATTTTTGTTAATTATTTCTGTCATATACGCTGTTCATGGAATGTAGGCCTATATATCTTATTTTAGAGCACAACACAATCTCAGTGTGTGTGTGTGTGTGTGTGTGTGTGTGTGTGTGTGTGTGTGTGTGTGTGTGTGTGTGTGTGTGTGTGTGTGTGTGTGTGTGTGTGCGTATATGTATATTTATGTGTATGTGTGTATATATGTATATATATATATAATCAATTAACAACCTCTATGGCTCAGGCTTTTCAATTGCAAGAAGTAAGACAGGCATTATCGGGAATCAACAGCAAAGATTATTGGGTCTTTAACTAACCACCGGCTTAGACTTAGCACTCAGGGACGGTGAACAGTTCGCTGAAAGTTATGGATTCGCAAAACAGTCCTTAACCGGATCAGAGAATCATACGAGACCAGCCGTAAACCTCCAAGTCAAAATTATGTAAGGTTACAGGTGAATTTCCTTCCGTCAAATAAATCTACAAGAATTCGTATGGCGTGACCAGGTTCCCAGGAGCATATGTGGAAATCTGTGTACTCATGTCACTGTATTACTCATCAATATCGTTAATAATACAGTATAAAACGATCATGAGAATC
>NC_061848.1:26033970-26036470 GCF_019202785.1 Penaeus chinensis
GATAAACGATCCGCACTATAACACTGAGTGTATATGTATCGATATACATTATGCCATTTACATACATACATACACACATACATACATACATACGTACATATATACATGCATACATACATATATATATTATATAAATATATGCATATAATATACATATACATATATATATACATATGTGTGTGTGTGTGTGTGTGTGTGTGTGTGTGTGTGTGTGTGTGTGTGTGTGTGTGTGTGTGTGTGTGTGTGTGTGTGTGTGTGTGTGTGTGTGTGTTGCATGCATGCGTGCACATGTGTGAAATTCGAATACACTGCCTTTGATAGTTCTCTACCCCATGAAAATGATGGCCACTGATCTGTGCCTTGAAGAGTCCTTATTCCTGAGTTGGCACTGCAAAATTTCCAAGTCAGATATAAACCTTCTACACTAACTGAGGTTGAGACTGATAACCCAAGGTACATATTAGCAGGCAGCTCCAATTCTGTTTAGTCTATTGAACCCGAAAATTTAATTAACTTTTTGCCAAGAGTTTTTCCGATGGCTATTAATAGTATTTAACTCTTGTTATCATAAAGAAAAGAGGGGAATTTTGGTTTTACTTGTGGTGAGAATAACAGTGTTGAGAAAATTATACAAATAATTATGTATCTATCTATATCTGATATCTTGCAGCACACACTCATTGTTAAAATGTGATGACTTCATTAGTTCTGCCCCCTTTTAAACCTCAACATTTTATGCTGTGTTATTGCAGTGTATTTTTTTTTTTTTTTTTAATGATTCAGTAATAACTATAGTAAAAAATATCAAAAGAAATAAAAATATGTATCTTAAATTTGCAACAAATAAAAGTGATGAGGCAAGGCTTGGCTTGTAAGTTGTTGACTAGTATTTTCATCAAGATGGAGAGGGCCTACCCCCCCCCCCCTACACACACACACACACATATACAATGTACATACATACCTAAGTGTTTCCATAATTAGCTTACATTTTGTTTTTACCTTTGGATGCTGTACAGCACATTTGAGCATATAGATGGAGAGAGATAAACTTCAAAATTATCATTAGTTTTTGTTTTTTGGTTTAGTTTTTTTTTTGTCTGAAATTTATAGAGATCCTAATGGCTGTATTTTAACTTCCTCCTATGTTATGAGAATTCTATTCGCAGTATATTTTCAAATATATGAAGACAGCTTTTTCTATATTAATAAAATGGTATTTTAATAAACCTAGCTAATAACAAACTTGTGTTCTATCATTTGCTATGGCATGATCCTTACTCAAACTCTGGAATATGAAGAAAATCACAAGCACATACACAGACTCTAAGCCTGGTTCCAGGAGTAAGACTCAGTAGGAGGCTTTTCTTTCCTAAGCAAATCAGCAATGGCTTTTCTTTCCTAAGCAAACTACATTGAGACTAAAGCATAGAAAGTAGATAATTACCACCATTATTTGTGGATGAAATAATGTTCTTAACAAACAATTACGGGATATGGGAGAGTATTACAAACACAATGTTTTTAAGAAATTAAATTAAATAATAATATAAATGATCTTTGGCATTTCACCTTGACATATTTTTTTCCCCAATAGGTATTAACTATCAGTGACAAAATTTGCTGATCCTTACTATAATTTAAAAACAGGTTACATCATTACAGGTTTTGCCTGTAATGATAGTGATTATATCATCAAATCTATTCCAGGGATTGGTAAAACTTCACATGCCTTAGGATTCAACAGAACCTTTGAGTTAATGTATAATTAATAAAGCCCATTAGTGCTATCACAGCACTATACAGTATGTACAGCAGGAGTTGCTATATCAATTCAATGTTTGTTTTCATTTATAGCTAATGAATCCTTGCTGCCTACTGCTATTGCACATCTACAATGAAAACAGATTTGATTTCATGTAAAATAAAAGAATACATGTACTCATATACACATTTACCATATACATTTTAATAAAGAGCAAAGGAAAGACAAAAGCCTTTTTCAGTGTTATTAGTTTTACTATCTTCAATAGAAAATCACCTTTTCCCCTCCTAGCCACTCATCAACAATGCAGCTCAAAGTGAAGGCTTGCATGAAACACACTAGGGTGGGAAAAGTATCCATTTCTCCCCACATAATCTCTCAAAATGTGACTGGATTCCGATGACAATTTGCATTCGTAAAGGTGAGAATACGCTGCTCTTCCCTTGACAAATACACTGGTAGCAAGCCTCAAGCAGTGCTGACACAAGAGCAAGGATTATTTGGCTTAAAGTTTCTCATCTGAAGTTTTGAGACCAGACATCCAGAGACTCTGAAGAGACTGAGGCAACCTGGCTAGGGTGCACGACAGTGAATTCAACAAATATTGGAGTATTACACTATGCATGATCTTCTGTGCTCATAGTGTGACTTAAAAAATCCAAGCATTACAGGCAAGAACACTGCCTACAACAACTGGCCACTGTTCTTCTGTAACCACTAGGCAGTGCATTTCTT
>NC_061848.1:26041470-26046470 GCF_019202785.1 Penaeus chinensis
TCAATGTCCATATTTGCCAATTGATTTGCATTATCCAGATGGTAATAGACTGTTTTCTTTACACAGACTCCATTTTATCTCTCTAGGTAGTCTACAAAATGAATAAAAAAATGTGGAAAATGCTGTGCTCATTTTTTATATTTTTGTGAAATGCCTCTGTACATAGATGGCTCTGCTAGTGCTTAGCCTCAAATAAGTCAATTAGTAAATCTTGTGACCTTCCTGATTTCACCTTTCCTTGAATAGTGCTATGAATATCGATGGTGTTATTTTTATTATAAACATTATAAGTACTATAATGTTATAAACACTAGTAACAGCAAAATAAGAAAATGTAAAATATTTTCATAAATCAATGAAAAAGATGAACTGGCAAGACAGGCAGTACTCATAACTGGCTCATTGGTGACTTAGTGCAAGTGTAGCCATCTATGTGTTAAAACAATTAAACTCACAGTGGGCATGGCATGGACATACGTGCCATGCCCATCAGCAATGGGTTAAAATATATAACACTTTGGTGTCATTTAATTTTTTTTTTTTTTTTGTAATATTCCATTTTCTGTAATACAACCTACATCACTAGTCACAGCACCAGGAATACAATGTTTAGCATGGAAATCGCACCATCCATGGAGCTGGCGCTCTTCCAGTTACAGCCCACGAACATTCATTCCACACTTGTACATCGATGGGAATATGACATGTGAGTCGTTAAATGAGTATAATAAACCTCCCAAGAGGTTGGTGCACTTGTGGTGAGTCTCTCCCATCATCCCAGCCTTCAGCTGAAGCACTAATGACAGCAGCTTTGCTTCACCTAGCCTAGAGCCAGATTTTCCCATGACAGCATGTTCACATCACCCACCCCTTGAGTCAGGTTTTTTCATGATGTGATGGTCGCATCACCTGAATCAAAGGGGTTATAATCTTTAGCCATCCTACTTTTTCTTGGTACCAATATAACCTATATGCAGTAACAATAACTTAACTCAACAGTTTCATAAAAAAGAATGAAGTTTTGATGACTGAGTGATGCAATTTCATATAAGCAAGTATTCCAGTGTTCTCTCTATATAGTCTGATATAAATACGAAAGGTTCTTTTTGAAGCCTAAGTTTTCTTCAAATCACAAAAATAAAAAATTACTAAAATCCCTACTATTTCTTCAAATCACCACCTTGCTAGATAAAATGATAATACATGAAATCAAGATTTTCTACCATGGAACTAGAATTTATTATATTCATTTTATTTTCATAGAATTCAACCCCTTAGTGACGGGTGAAGAAAACTAATAAAAAAACTCTACTCTCTGGCGACCAATGGCAACGCGCGGACTTTGAGCACGGGAGTTCGGTTCATCGAGCCGAATCATCGGCTCGTAGTGCTTTGGCGCGCCTTTAGCGGCATGCAGCCGTAATCCACATTTCGAGCGGTTTGTTTTGACGTCTATAGACGTGACCCATCGTTAAGGGGTTAAGCTACCTTTTCAATAAATTCAGTGACTTACCTGAAGTACTGTATAAGTGCACGATTTCTGATTCGTGTGTAGAGTGTGTTGAGATGAGGGGCCAAGTACATGTCAAGCATGAGTACATCCTAAAATCAGAAGAAAAGTACCATTAATTTTTCTTAAACAAAAAAAAATGCAATATTGTAGGTCACCAAATAATATTCTTAAACTAATCAAACCCATTTTTTAATTCAAAATAATTACTCTAGTACAAGAAAAGTAATATTTCTCAGAACAGATTAGCACTACCACCATCTTTATCAACGCTATTACAACTACCACCCATCTCATAAAATTTCCACAAACCTTCAATTCGTCTAAGAGCTTGAGGCAGGAGGCATACTTTGACTCGTAGAACTTAAATATGATATCCCGTAATTGAGGCTCAACTTCCAGGAACAGTTTAAAAGAACTGTAAATAAAACGTCATCAGGTTCAAACAGGAGAGCATAAGCAACTGATATAAATACAAATAAAGTGTACACATAAAGGCCTAGTAATAATATATAGCAATCTTTTTTTAAGAATTTATTATCATAAAGTAATCAAAAGCAGGAATATGTTTTCAATGTGATACTAAGTTAATGTAAATACTTGGCTCTCAATAAAACTCAGCACTGAAACACAGAAATGCAATGAACAGATAATGAAACAAAAGGAAAGAAAGACAATAACAGTAACATGATCATCCACATCATTAGGACAATAATAAAAAAAAAAAAAAAAAAACTTAAATACAACCTCACCTGCTAGAAATAACAAGTTTCTGTAGTTCCTGACGAGAAAAGGTGGCCAATGCGCAGAGGCCACCATACATGGCTACGTTTGATGTGGATAGAAGATCAGGGAAGTCACAAGCATCCAGCTGTGCCCCCAAGAAACTTTTAGCTGCTGCCTGTAAGCATCAAATCATGAAGGGATTAAATGGGGAATCTCTGAGCGAGTACTAGTTTCTACATATGAAAATCACACTTTTTTCCAATAACTACTTTTTGCTCACAAGAAACCTTTGGCTTCCAGCTGCAAGAAATGAGTTGGTCAGGGATTACATGTGGATTCTTCTGAAGTGGGGGGGAATAATAGATAAATAAATAAATAAATAAGTAGATAAATATTGAGTTTAAGTTTGAGTGTGAGTGTGAGTGTGAGTGTGTGTGAGTGTGAGTGTGAGTGTGAGTGTGAGTGTGAGTGTGAGTGTGAGTGTGAGTGTGAGTGTGTGAGTCAGTGAGTGAAAGTATTCAAGGTTACTGCTCGTGGAGGAGTGCTCTTTACTACTAATGCTTGTTTTTCCAACCATCTGGAGCAAAATGGTTAAGACCAAGCCAATCCGTTTCCTTTTCCGTACCTTGTATTTTCTTGTAGCGAGCTGCGCCAAACCAGCAGCACAGGTGAGTTTTGTCTGGATCACAGCCGACTGGTCTTTGTTACTGCTTGGCTGAAAGAGAGAAGGCTCTTGTCAGACACACAAAGCATGGTGGACCTACAGATCCCTCTGGCTCTGACCATAAACAAAATAAATAAAAATATAAATATTTAAAAAATAATTAAAAATTAAAAATACATCTAAAAATATCCTACTTCTGTTCTCTATCAATGTTACCTCTTCCCTTAATTTTACATCTTATAGAGGTGACAATTTTACTCTTTACTGTGCACTTTTATTTTTCTTTAAATCTTGTCTTTCATTGTTTTTGCAGCGGTTTTATAGCGTACTGTACTGGATTACATTTTTAGATTTCATTCCACTCAATTCCATCTATCAGAGATTTCATAATGAAATAAGAACACATATTACAGAACAGATGTTGGGCATTTTTTGTGTGTGCTAGAAGTGATATTTTTGGTAATATATAAATAATTGTCAATTAGTTACTCAATTATAACCATCCTAGAGTAGCAGTACAGCCAGTTGCTTACTTAAAGGCAATTAGGAGCTAATTACATGAATTCATTTAATTATTTATGATATGCAAACAAGATCCTTGACATACATCTTAATACGTGA
Organism: Penaeus chinensis; assembly: GCF_019202785.1. Taxonomy (NCBI): domain Eukaryota; kingdom Metazoa; phylum Arthropoda; class Malacostraca; order Decapoda; family Penaeidae; genus Penaeus; species Penaeus chinensis. The sequence goes on from NC_061848.1 coordinate 26,044,992, forward strand.
AGTAATAGTGAAAAAATACATGTACATATTAATGAGAGTGTGTGCAAAGATTAGGTCATTAAAATTAAATGAAATTCATCATAAGACATTAATGAATGCTTGATCTAACTTAAAGCAATAAATACATAGAATTGACAAATATAATTGATGTGTGACCAGAACTACCTTTTTGTTTTAATGAGAATTATTCTCTTTACTTCCTTATGAAATACAGCCTAATTCACATTAACAAATAGTTTTTTGAGTAAAACACAATGTTATTAAAAATGTCATGCTGATTATTAATATAATTTTCCTAAAAAATGCTATATAAAAATGTTAAACCGTATTTCATCATGAACTGTAATGTAAGCTAAAAATGAATATATATAGTCTATGGTAAAACAAACAATTCTTAAATATGTTATTATTTACTTTAAATTGGAAATTCACCGTCTAATAATGCAAAGTAACCGATAGTGACTTACCCTAGACTCAGAGGCCTCGGGGGTTGCTTGGGCTTTGCTAACGTAGCTCAATACGTGTGACCAGTTGTTTAGGTAAATTGAAACCTGAAAAGGAAAAGGATGTTAATACCAACAATTTTCCACATCTTCAACTCTTTCTTCATCAAAATTATATTTGCTCTCAAGTGTATACTGCTTGAAAACACCCCTGTCATGTTGATTCTGTGACTGCCATATATGAATGGAATGGCAGCAAATGGGACTTAAGAATACTCAGTAAGTTACTTTTAACCTTTTCAACAGTTCCTTAACCCATTGGCGACGGGTATAGAAAACTAAAAAAAACTCTACGCTCTGGCGAACTGCGGCAACGCGCCGACTTTGAGCACGTGAATTCGGTACATCAAGCCGAATCATTGCCTCGGGGCGCTTACACATAGATGGCTCCCCTTGTACTAAATAGATAATTACAAGTACTACCTGTCTCACCTGTTTACCCCTTTCCCTGATTTTCGAAAATATTTTATGTTATCTTATACAGCACGTTACTAATCTCAATAACAATATAGTAATTATCATAAATACAATAAAAATAACACCATTGATATTCCTAGCATTAGTTAAAAAAAAAAAAAAATCCCACCAATTCAAGGGAAAAAATTCTACAATGGGCACAGCATTTTTCCGGTGACACTGGGTTAACTTGTTGGATCTGGGTAATGTGACTGTCATGCTATGAAAAATTTGGCAGAAGGCCAGGTGATGGGAATGTAAAATAAATAAAATAGGGCAAATTCTAGGCCTACTAACTGACTCCTAGGTGGCCTAGTACTTGAGGAGACACCTGTGTAAAAAAAAAATCACCAAAAAACAAACAAAAAAACAGTAAACAATACATAAACCTAGAACTAATAGGATGCTGCCCTGTTATGATGCACTTACTTATCAATACTTTTTAGAGATACAAATTATATTTCCTTTTGACTAATGGCCAAAAGGAAATATTCATAGTTATTTTTTTTTCTCATATGAT
>NC_061848.1:26053970-26066470 GCF_019202785.1 Penaeus chinensis
TGGTATGAGACTACCCTGATCATAAATGTGGTGCCATCACAATGTTTAGGTACTAAGTCTTGATAATGAAAGCAAGTAAATTCTACTTCGTAGTACCATAATTGCAAGATTATAACAAACTTCATATGTCGGAGGATATGAAGTATAACAGGGAAATTGCATTGTAAAATATGAAAGATAATGAATGGTATACCCTGGGATACATGAAGATCGTCAGCTAATCATTGACTGCCAGGGGTTGCATTCGTTATGAACTATTTAAGGAGTGCCTGCCAGCCTGGAAAACAAACTTCCTCTATGCATACATGGCAGGATGAACTCCATCCAGACTAATGTGTCTTTGATGTTTCCTTCCGAAATAAGGGTTTACACACAATACTTCCTATATATGTGAATAACAGAAAGTGTGGAACCATGAGTTCAGCAGAATGAATGAAAGAAAATATAAAAAAAGAGAGAAATGGGCAAATACTTAGAACAGGACTAGATCTAGACACCATTGTTCTCCTACTTTGTGTTCAAGCAAAGGCCTAATGTATATTCTGGGAAGGCAGACCTGAATCCCTGAGTGTGATAATGGTCATTATTTTAGTTTTACTTTATCTGTGAAAACTTATCAAAAGACACAGAAAATAATTTTAAAAAGAGAAACTATCAGAATTATCCTAGCCGACAAAATGCGGAAGACCAATCGTGCCGGCCACCCAACTCACAAATGAACAACACCCATCAAAATCTTAAGCAATTAAGCACCACTGAACATTATTAGATCTATTACTAAGTGCCACAAGTTTCTAATTCTGTCATGCTTCATAAGGCAGTCACAGTGACAGTGACAGGTCTCTTATAACTCCTAAAACAAAAGGATATGGCACAATGAAAATCTTATTTCACATGTAGTCTATATGGCATTATCTGTATCTCAACATTAATTTGGACTTTGGTGGTTCAAGTGCAAATTATTTCTAATTCTTACCCATCATTATAAATCAGTCTACTAATACTTCATTATTACTGTTACTGTATGATTACTATTATTGCCAAAAAAAAGTATTTTCAATATATATTTCTTTTTCATTTTCAACAGGAATACAGAGGAGACTAAATTTTTGTTTAGGTTTCAAAGATCATCATCATTATATAATGATGTTAATGCAATGGTGACGGGGAAATTGCACTGTCTATTAATTTTCTTTTATAAATTCTGGTTGCACATAATTGGTTATACAAGTGCACTGCCACCAAAGAGCCAATTGGTTCTAATACTCTTAATATCGATCTTGTTATTACTTTTGTCGACGTTATGATTACTATAATGTTATTAACAATATTAAAGGCCATAAAAAATGTCTCTGAAAATCTAGGGAATGGATAAAAACATGAGACAGGTAGGACTAATGACTGACTCCTTGTATCTTTGCACTTGTGGAACCATCTATGTGTAAAGACAACCAATATACTAAAAAACACAGTGCATATGGCATGTAGTCTCGTCATCCCGAGAACACTGGGTTAGTGACTAGAGCTACAAAGTTTTGGAAAGCGAGTGAGACTTAAGTAATGACTCAGTAGTTATAATTAAAGGTGTTGACATGAGTGAAACACAGGCCATGCATCACTGAATAATGCAAAAGAGACTTAGCAACAGTCAATGGCTGAAATGAAACTGTATGTCAAGATACTGCCGCACTGGCAAAGAAACTTGATGAACAGCTAACAAAGAGATACATTACAATCTACAAATCCTATCAGTTGGAATACTTCATCACTGATGTTTACATGGTATGTGTCCATGATACTGATTTGTTAGTTACTAAGATCTTATAGCAGCAGAGAAACATGTTTCTAGTAAATCTATGATGAATGCTTGGAGTTCAGTAACCTCAGAGGCATTGAAACATTTCTTAACATTCTTATTTTGAAAGGTTGAACAAGCAACCAATATTCAAATGTTATTGGATTGACTGTAAATTGTAATTTTTTTTACCTGATATTGTATTTTCTACATTTTAATAACTACAGTATATCAGATGGAAGAAACAGACTCCACAAATTGTACCCGCCCATTCAACTATATGTAAAAATTCACTCCTGGTGAGAAAGTCATTACTGATGAACCTATGATTTAACTTTTGGCTGGACTACTTTATAGCAATGTAAAGCAAACAAAACCAAAAGCATGGTCAGAAAATGTGAAATCTGAGCAGTGTTATATACACAAAGACATTTCTAGTCAAGAGAAATGAACCATGATTGGCATATTCAGAACATGGTACAAAACACTAACAAAGTGACTATTGTGAGAAGACAAGACGCTTTATATTCACAATTGTTATTCTGAAACTTTGGATATATAACGGCTAGAAAAATCAACATCTATGTGGAACAGAAATAACAGAAACATCTTAATAGTGTAACAAGCAAGAAACTAAGAAAAGGTGTGGTAGTGGGGAAGCAGAACTTTGAAAGTCATAGTGTGGAAGGAGAAATGATATTCTTATACTAGCAAGTGTTCCTGAATATACAAAAATAATTAAATAAATACATAAAATAAAAATAAATAAATAATACTGGTCAAAAAAGCTGTGGTACGGAAGCAGGAAAGCTACACTGTGTTTGAGACAATATTACAGTAAAAAAAAGGAGCAGCTTCCTCTATCCAAAAGTCGCACAACTCTCCTCTTCACAAAGTCAGAAAGTGGAACAAACAACTAGCTCTCAAATAGCTCCTGAAATAGCAGTGGTGAATTCCTTCATGGTTTATGAGTATGACACAAGTAAACCAATATCAATTAAAAAACAGTGTTAATCTTAAGTTTCCTCCTTTTTGACAGGTAAATCAATAAAGGGAACATGGGATACTTTGGAGATTTAAATTATAAAACCAGGAAACACAGTTACAATAGCTAAAGCAATGAGAGTATTAGACTGATTAACATGACGGCAAACCATGTATGTTATGTCCATTAGATTCTGAAAGAATACTCAGATCAAGTGCTACATCTTAATAAAGTCTTTCCAAACGTTGCTAACTCAGGTATCTATTCTTTCTATTCATGAAATCAGATGCGTGAAATGGAGTTTTGAAATACTACTCTCCATTTGATTATTGGAAAAGAATCTTCAACATAAATAATGGTAACATGATTTTACTTCAATCAGAAATAGATACTAATATCAAACGATGGCAAAATATAACATTTTATTTTCATTTATAACCTTTTTTGTCACAGTGAAAACTTCCTCATGATTTTAATCCTTGAAAACATCACCAGTGGAATGCACAACAACAATCAGGAGTTTGCCGTGAACGCCAGCAGAGCATGTGGCAGGGAACGGGTCTATATTGTTAGCGAAACAAATCTTACAAATACATTCTTTGCAAAACAAACCCTGGACTACCTACTACCATCTCCTGTACACTAACCTGGAAGTTAATCTTTAAATAAAGCGCAGGTTTGGCTATAGAGACGTCGTAAATATTCCCCGTTAAATCCCATTCCGAATCCACAGACCGGCTGCCGGAAAAAGAGGCGCTCCTTCCGAAAAATCCTAAATCCCTCATAAAGAAAGACCGATTTCTTCAAGAATAATTTTCTGTTCCCACGTCCACTTCTCTTCAAAATCAGCTTTCCAGTTCCGCGGGGACGCATCTCCTCTCTCAAATCCCAAATAGCATACAGAGGGAGGACACGAAGCCTAAAACTGAGCCTCACTTTACGAAAAAAACAATTACAAGAAAAACACAGAACCAAAACATTCATCACCATCTCCCTCTTTCCTCCCGAAAATCTTTGCTTTTTTCCCTCCAAATCCTCTTCTTCTCACTCTCTCCTCCTCTCTGGACTTTCCTCTTCCCCTCTGCAACTCACCTGCATCTGTCCTCCTTGCAATTGCAGCGGCATTTCGTGTTTTTAGGAAGTTGCAACATCAATTCAACAACAACACATCCCCCTGGAACCCGTCTCCGCACTGGCCTCCGTCCCGCGCCTTTGCCAGGAATTTTCACTTCGGGATTAAAGGATATTAGAACGACGGATTTATATTTTGGAAGAGGACAAATGCGTCCCATCTTATTTTTATTTGGTTTGGGTTATACATGGTATATCTTTTGGTTATTTTTGAGTGAGCAGTTCAGTAGAGTGTTGCAGGTGTGCGTTGCGAGTTGCATAAAACGGCATGGCATATTGAGTGACTTTGGACTCCGTTCGTTTCTCCGTTATTTATTTGTGATAATTTGGTTTAATTCAGGTTTCTGTCTGTCATCTTCATTTAGGACGAAATGTAATTTTGATCGCGTGTCGAAAGAAGTGGCTCTCACGTGTGCCGTGTATATATTTCATATACATACTTTTTTTTTCTTTTTTGGTAAAATCATGTATGCCCAAAACATAGCATATCCACGAATATCAAAATAGCATTCGTTATTACCAATGCCAAAAAATAAATATCGTCTTTGAACAATTCTAACAAACTCATGAAAAATGCCCGGGTCTATAGTCATACAATACCAAATCTCAACTAATGTTCCAATATTTTATATTTTAAAAGCAATTTAAGAGAAGATGATAACCTATTTCTATTAGATATATTCTTCTAATATCAAAAATATTTCATTCAAGAAATTACTATCACCAAATGCTGAATTATTTGAAACATCTTTATTTCAAAAGGCTTTCCTCTCGTGATGAAAATAAAAGAGCGTCTTCATGCGGTTCGTTCAACTATCGAAAAAATCACACGAATTTTATACATTATAGACATATATTGCACTGAGATTTGTTGAAATAAGAATAATATTAATATACTGAAAATAACATTGCTGAAAACACCTCCTCACTAGTAACGAATGTCAGAACCGATGACTTCAAAACCACGATAACATTTGAAATTATAATGAACATGAACTTGATGAAAAGTAGGAAAAGTATACATAAAAATACTATATTGACGATGTTAATGGCAATGGCTATAATTAAACAAATTATGACAATAATGGAAATGATAAAGAAAGCAATAACGAGAAGTAATTTTTTGATCATGATGGTAATGACGATAATGATTACAGCACTGCTAACACTACAGATAATGATAATGATAATTGTTATAATTATAATGATGAATACAATGATGATAATGATAATGATCATAATAATACTGATAATATTAATAATAATAATAATGATAATAATAATAATAATAATAATAATAATAATAATAATAATAATAACAATAATAATAATATTCATAACAACATCAACAACAATGCTAATAATAACTATAATAATAACAATAATAATAATGATGATATATGAAATGTTAATAAAAAAAATTATAATGAATATAATATAATGATAATGGCAATAATAATAATAACAACAATAAAAGTAATAATAATTATAATAATAATAACAATATCAACAACAACAATAACAGCAATAGTAATAATAATAATAACAATAATAATAATAATAACAATGATAATATTCATAGTAATAATATTAATGGTAATATTCATAATGAGAATGATAACAATAATAACAATCATAGTAATAATAATAAGAATCATAATAATGATGATGAAAATGGTAATAGTAATAATAAATTATGATAACAATGATAATGATAATAATGATGATAATAGTAGTAGTAGTAAAAATAACAAGAGTAATGATATTGGTGAAATGTTGATAATAATGATTATGATAATAGTACTACTAATAATTATTATGATAATGATATGATAGTAATAATTATAATAATTGATAATAACAATAATGATGATGATGATGATAATAATAATAATAATAATAATAATAATAATAATAATAATAATAATAAGAAGAAGAAGAATACTTGTTTCCCTATGGATGACCCAGCCCATCAGGTTGTCTCTCTGCGAGACAATCCTGGGTGGAGAGGCCAGTGGGACGACCTAGGAGGCCATGCCTTGGGCAGCTCGACGAGACCTGAGTTGGGCTGAGGGCCTGCCTGGAGACTCGCCATGAGGGACCCTCGTGGCTGGAAGCGAGGGGTGGATGCGGCCATGCGTCCCCGTCGACGTTACTATTGTTATAATTGTTACTATTTTTATCATTATCGTTATCCTCTTAATTTATTATTATTATCATTATCATATCACTATAAACATTATTGTTATTATTATTACTATTATTATTATTATCATTATTATCCTTTACTATTACTATCATTATCATATCATTATAAACATTATTATTGTTATTATTATGACGATGATAATAATGATGATGATGATGATGACCATAATAATAATGACGATATTGACCATAACAACATTAATAATGATAATAACAATGATAATACTAGTAGTATTTATGATAATGATAATAATAGTAATAATAATAATAATGACAATAATTATAATAATAATAATAATAATATTGACAATGATAATAATTATAATAATGATAATAATATCAATAATAATAATAATAATAACACTAATATAATAATAATAATAATAATAATAATAGTGATAATGATAACAATACCAACAACACTAATAATGATAATAATGACAACAACAATAACAGTAATAACTATTATTATTATATTAATAATAATAATGGTAATAACAATATTGATAACTATGAAAAAAATGTTAATAATAATGATAATGACAATGATAACAATAATGATAATGATTATGATAATGATGAGGATAATGTAATTGACAGCAACACTTATAGTGATAATAATAGTAATAATGATAATAATGGTAATGATAAAATGTCCATTATGATAATAATAATAACAACATTAATAATGATAATAACAATAACAGCAATACTAATGATGATAATAACCATAATAACAATAATAATAATAATAATAATAATAATAATAATAATGATGATGTTAAAAATAATAAAATTAAAATAATAATACTAATAACTTATAATGACAATACTATTATTACTTTTACTAATAACAAAAATAATAATAGTTATGGCAATGATAGTAATAATGATAATGATGATGATAATAATAATTATAGTAATAATAATAATGATAATATTCTTTATTATTACAATTAAATGAGGATAATAATGAAGATGATAATAATGATAATAATGAAGGTGATAATAATGATAATAATAATGATAGTAATAACAATACTAATATTAATACAAATACTGCTTATAGTAACGATAATGACAGAAGTATTAGTAATCACGATGATAATTAGTAGTGATAATAACAGCAATTATTATTATTATCATAAATATTATAATGCTGCTGCTGCTGCTGCTGATGTGATGATAATAACAATAATGATAATAATGCTAATAATACTATTACTAATAATAATGATAATAATAATAATAATGATAATAATAATACTGATAATGAAAATAATAATAATAATAATAATAATAACAATAATAATAATAATAATAATAATAATAATAATAATAACAATAATAATAATAATAGTAATAATAATAATGATAATGATAATCATAATCACAGTAATTATAATAATGATGATACTGATCATTATAAAAGCAGCAATAATGATAATAATAATAGCAGCAATGAGGATGATAATTATATTAGTGACAATGAAAGTAATAACATCCGTAAAACAATAATGATGATAGTAATGATAATAGCAACAATGACGGAAATAACATTAATAATAATAATGATAACCATAATGGTGATTCATGACGATGATGATGGTAACAATATTAAGGATAATGATATGTAGTTTGACCTATGTCATAACAATCATATTCATGACGTATTTGATTAGAAATTTGTATTATCGATGAAACGGAAATTATCTTTGAAATAGTGTATCGCTGTCCAAACGGATCACCGAGCCACAGGGCTGAAGTTCAAAGCACTTCGAGAGTGTTTCAATAATCAATATTCCTCTTGATGTCCGGCGTTCAAAGTAAGATGCAACGGAAGGTCGACAAATAGCAAGATTTGCGACGGGAAATGGATAAGTTAGGGGGAATGAAATAAGTGATGTTTCATTGCCGTGTTAAGGCAGGAAGGGCAGTAAGTAAAACACAGAAAGGCTGGCGTGAAAGTGTTTATTCACTTATAAAAAAGTATCTTTATCTGGGATGGCAAGGATTGTCAGAAGGATGCAAGATACCCAAGCAAAGGGAGCTTAGGAAGTACAGCTTAGGGGATTCTTGTGAATCCTCATAAATAAGAAAAGAAATGTATATTGTGACATCAGTAACTATGATGATAATGATAATGGTAAGAGATATAACAGTAAGACGAATAATAATAATAATAATAATAATAACAACGATAATGATAATGATAATGGTGATGGTGGTAATGCTAATGAAAATGATAATGATAACATTTGTAACTATAATAAAGTAACACATTCGCAAGCGGGGAGCGCCAGGGCGTGGAGTCGCGAGTAGAATCGCGCCTCATCATACGGTAAAGTCTATTCTATCCACTGGCGTGGAGTAATTTCCTCTCGAAACGTCATGAATTAGCGCCACCTTCTCATTATTAAACCGAGCTTATATTTTTCTTTTATACACACGTTACTGTACTTGTATATGAGTTCACCCACCTGCATACACCCTTGGACAACGCTACCACCCATTACTAGAGGCGAACCCGCAGCCCCGCGCCGAACCGGATAAACCCGAACCACGCTCCGAGCCGGGCCGAACCGCGGTCCGTTGCCAGGCGTCGAACCCCCCTCCCCGCCCGGCCGCCCTTGTTATATTTCCGGGTGAAGATGGCGAGCAGGTCAACATCGGTCGAGAAGCCCATTCGGAGCCCCACTGAGAATCCCGGACTGGGCGAGTCCACCCTTCGGAGTCCTGCAGCCTGGAAAAGATTTTATTGAAACCAGGTACATGGGAAGTCTAAATCCAATAGGCGTATTGGAAAACTTCCGTTCAGGGATTGGATTATTTATTTACTTTCGTTTTGTTTTTTCCCGGAAGGGGGATTTGTCCGGGTGTTCTGATGGGTCGGTGGTGACTTTGGCTGTAAACAAATGAAAAAAAATGCAAATTCATACGTTAAATATGTGTGGAAACAATATCTCATATGAGTCAAATGAAAGAGACCACATGTTTTCAGTGAAAATAGTTTCGTATTTTAGAAGTTGTTAAGTCATTCGAACTGTTTGAAGCTACAACCCTCGCTGACAGATCGAACACTGGTTACGTCACCGAGGAAGGCCGAAAACAAAACATTTAAAAGTTTTTCAAAGATTAGATTAAGGAGTTTATGATTACGGACAGTCAGCATTGAGTAAGCCATCGCGTAAGGAAAATAAAAGAACGTAAATAAAATATATTATGACTGTGTTTATTGCTTGTTTGTTGACATATCCTTGATGCAGGATCAGAGCATTCTAAACAGAGCTGGTGGAAATGAGGGAATTGTCACTTAGCCTTAATAATTCTCCTTTTTGCTCTATAAGCAGAGAAATACACGGTTACCACTACTGTGTTCCTTGTGTCTGTATAGGTACAGTTATGAAACTATGCTTTCAATTTTTCATTAAACAGTCCGTATTATAGTCCACAGAATATATACAGCTGCATAAGTGAGCGTTTTGTAAAGAAAACCACACTATTCGCACTGCTTACCTATCCCATATGCATTCATTAATTCCTCTATTCCTGTCCAATTTTTCCTTCTCCTTTAATCGCCATGCTCTTTCCCTTTCCCCATCCACTTTCCCTTCCATCTCTTCTAGTTTACTACCTCTGTCGGCTTTTTCTTTCTCCCTCCTTCTCCCGCTGTCTTCCTCTCCCTTTCCCTCTCTGCCTTTCTTTCTTCCTCTCGGCCTTTCTGATCCCCCTCTACCATCCCTTCACTTCTCCCTTCTCCTTTCCTCCCCCTTTCTCTTCTTCTTTGCTCCCCCTTTCTCTTTTCCTTTCCTCCCCCTTTATCTTTTCCTTTCCTCCCCCTTTACCTTTTCCTTTCCTCCCCCTTTCTCTTCTTCTTTGCTCCCCCTTTATCTTTTCCTTTTCTCCCCCTTTCTCTTCTTCTTTGCTCCCCCTTTCTCTTCTTCTTTGCTCCCCCTTTATCTTTTCCTTTCCTCCCCTTTATCTTTTCCTTTCCTCCCCCTTTCTCTTCTCCTTTCCTCCCCCTTTCTCTTCTTCTTTGCTCCCCCTTTCTCTTCTCCTTTCCTCCCCCTTTATCTTTTCCTTTCCTCCCCCTTTATCTTTTCCTTTCCTCCCCCTTTATCTTTTCCTTTCCTCCCCCTTTATCTTCTCCTTTCCTCTCCCTTTCTCTATATCTTCTCCTTTCCTCTCCCTTTCTCTATCTCTTCTCCTTTCCTCTCCCTTTCTCTATCTCTTCTCCTTTCCTCTCCCTTTCTCTATCTCTTCTCCTTTCCTCTCCCTTTCTCTATCTCTTCTGTTTTCCTCCCCCTTTCCCTTTCCTCCCCCTTTCCATATTATCTCCCTCTGCCTTTCCTCCCCTCTCTACTCTCGCTCTCACTCTCCCTGTCCTATCCCCTTTCATCTCCCATTTCTTTTTTCTCCTCTTCGTTATAACCGATGATTAAGTGAACTGTCATCACCCCAGATCACCGAAGACATTGGAAACGATGTGTTCTTTGGCTGTGTAAGAGCACAGGATCGGCAGTTTTTTCCTTTTTTTAATAATACAGAAATCCTGTCATAATCGTTTCTAAAATATCGCTACCACCCACTACCTGGCTGTTTCTGTACAACTAATGCTAACATAAACACTCTCTCTGTCTCTCTCTGTCTCTCTCTGTCTCTCTCTCTCTCTCTGTCTCTCTCTGTCTCTCTCTGTCTCTCTCTGTCTCTCTCTGTCTCTCTCTGTCTCTCTCTGTCTCTCTCTGTCTCTCTCTGTCTCTCTCTGTCTCTCTCTGTCTCTCTCTGTCTCTCTCTGTCTCTCTCTGTCTCTCTCTGTCTCTCTCTGTCTCTGTCCCTCTCTGTCCCTCTCTGTCCCTCTCTGTCCCTCTCTGTCCCTCTCTGTCCCTCTCTGTCCCTCTCTGTCCCTCTCTGTCCCTCTCTGTCTCTCTCTGTGTCTCTGTGTCTCTGTGTCTCTGTGTCTGTGTGTCTGTGTGTCTGTGTGTCTGTGTGTCTGTGTGTCTGTGTGTCTGTGTCTCTCTCTCTCTCTCTCCTCTCCTCCCTCTCCGCCCTCCTCTCCTCTCGTCTCTCCTCCTCTCCATCCTCTCTCTCTCCTCTCTCTCCTCATCTCCTCCACTCTCCTCCTCTCTCTCCTCTCCTCTCTCTCTCCTCTCCTCTCTCTCTCTCACTCCTCTCACCTCCTCCCCTCACACCTCCCTCGTCCTCTCTCTCTCTCCTCTCCTCCTCCCTCCATCCTCCTCTCTCTCCTCCTCTCTCCTCTCCTCTCCTCTCGTCTCTCCTCTCTCCTCTCTCCTCGTCTCTCTCTCATCTCCCCTCTCCTCCTCCTCTCTCTCCCTCTCTTCTCTCTCCTCCCTCATCCTCTCCTCTCTCCTCTCTCCTCCTCTCCTCTCTCTCCTCCCTCTCACTCTCTCCTCTCCTCTCCTCCTCTCCATCTCATCTCCTCTCTCTTCTCTCTCCTCTCTCTCTCTCTCTCTCCTCTCCTCTCTCCTCTCATCCCTCCTCTCTCTCTCTCCTCTCTCTCCTCTCTCCTCTCTCCTCGCTCTCCTCTCCTCCCCTCCTCTCTCCCTCTCTCCTCTCTCTCCTCCTCTCCTCTCCTCTTCCTCCACTCTCCTCTCTCTCCTCTCTCTCTCTCTCCTCTCCCTCTCTCTCTCTCCTCTCTCTCTCCTCTCTCTCTCTCCTCTCTCTCTCTCTCCCTCTCCTCTCTCTCTCCTCTCTCTCTCTCTCCTCTCTCCTCTCTCCTCCTCTCCCTCCTCTCTCTCTCCTCATCCTCCTCCTCTCTCCTCTCTCCCTCCTCTCCTCCCTCCTCTCCTCCTCTCTCTCCTCTCTCCCCTCTCCTCCTCTCCATCCTCCTCCCTCTCCTCTCTCTCTCTCTCTCTCCCTCCTCCTCCTCTCCTTCCCTCTCCTCTCTCTCTCTCCTCCTCCTCTCCCTCTCTCACTCTCTCCTCCTCCTCTCCTCCATCCTCTCTCTCTCTCTCCTCTCTCTCCTCCTCCTCCTCTCCTCTCCCCTCTCTCTCTCTCCCTCCTCTCCTTCCTCTCTCCCTCTCTCCTCTCTCCTCTCTCCCTCTCTCTCTCTCATCTCCTCTCCTCCCTCTCTCTCTCCCTCCTCTCTCCCCTCTCTCCTCCTCTCTCCTCCTCTCCTCTCCTCTCCTCTCCCTCTCTCTCCTCCTCTCTCCTCTCTCTCCTCTCCTCTCTCTCTCCATCTCTCTCCTCCTCTCCCCTCTCTCCTCTCCTCATCCTCTCTCTCTCTCCTCTCTCTCATCCTCTCTCTCTCCTCCCTCTCTCCTCTCTCCTCTCTCCTCTCCCACTCCTCCTCTCTCCCTCTCTCCTCTCACTCTCCCTCTCCTCTCTCTCTCCTCCTCTCCTCTCCTCCTCCTCCTCCTCTCT
>NC_061848.1:26072314-26074814 GCF_019202785.1 Penaeus chinensis
AAAAGGGAAAAGGGGTGAGGGAAAGGGAGAAGGAGAAAGAGAGAGAGAGAGAGAGAGAGAGAGAGAGAGAGAGAGAGAGAGAGAGCTTCTATTGAACCCTAAAATATAGTAGCTTGATCGCTGTTTCGATGGGGAGGGGGGGAGGGGGAGGCGAACGTGGGGGTTTAAGGCTGGATGTAGAAATAGGGGGAGGGGGGGGGGAGGGGGGGCGGGTGAAGGAGGGTGATGTAAAGAATTTGTATTTGAGGAAAAATGTGCGTGGGATAATGATAATGATAATTATGTTAATAATAATAATGATAATAATAACAATAATAATAATAATAATAATAGTAATGTTAATAATAATAATAATAATAATAATAATGATAATGATAATAATGATAACAACAATAGTAATAATAATAATAATAATTATAACAATATTAATTATAATAATAATGATACTGACAATAGTAATAATAACAATAATAATAACAATAGCAATAATAATAATAATGATAACAATGATACTGTAATAATAACAATAGTAATAATAGTAATGATGATAATAACACTGTAATAATGATAATAACACTGTAATAATGATAATATAATTAATAACAATGATGATCATAATAATAATGATAATGATAGCAATAATGATTATGATAATAACAATAATAATGGCAATAATAATAGTGATAATAATACTGATGATAATAATAATAATAATAATAATAATAATAACAATAACAATTTAATTAATATAATAAAAGCAATAACGATGATAATAATGATAGCAACAACAATAATAATAATGATAATAATAATGATCATGACAATGACAATAGGATGATGATGATAATAATAATAATAACAATAATAATAATAATAATAATAATAATAATAATAATAATAATAATAATAATGATGAGGGTAATGACAATTATGATGATAATAATGATAATAATAACAATAATAACAATTATGATAACAACGATAATAACCATAAAAACGGCAGCGATAATAACAATAATGATGAGAAAATCAATAAACGAACAGATAAACAACAACAGAAACAAACTGACAAGCAAATAGATGAATTGGTGAATCAATAAATCATTCAGTCAATTAATTATCTCTTGCGAAGACTGTTCTCGTCACGCGGTCGATAACGATTTTTCGCGAATTCCAACAATTTTTTTTCTTTCTTTCGCGAGTGAAACGAACAAATTTTCAGACTTTGCTCCCTCAGTTCGTGCTTGTAAATTAAGGGTGTTTAAAGGTTTTCAGAACAGAGTCCTTTTTAAGGGAGTTCAGAGCAGATCAAGTTTAAGAGTGTTGAGGAAAGAGCAAGGTTAAGGGTGTTCAAAGTCTATAGAGAACTTCAAACGAGCGACTATGATGTTCAGCTTTCCTCAGTTTCGCATTATGAAAGTTATTAAATATGAAGGCACGTGTTTAGCTTAATACTGCAAGAATGAACTAGACAATTTATATGCCTTCAATATTTAATTCATTGGTTAAGAATTGCATTTGCGCCCGAGATAGTCAAACACTGATTTTCCCATCTATAGGGACTAGTTCAGCAAGTGATCTTTTAAAACATCTGTAAAATAACTGAAAACCTCAAATAATTTATTACTTACATTTCATAACACATCAAAATCATGGATAATTGATGTACCCGCACACAGACACAAAACCTTCGCCAATGCACACGCACACACATCAACAGACGCACGCAACCTCATCCATGTCTGTGCGTGCGTAAATGACGGATAATACATGACATGGATTAGGTAGATAGCAAGCGAAGTGTGATGGGCGAAGGGTGGGCAATGAGAGTGGGCTTTCGGGGTGGGTAAAGAGTGGGCAGTTGTTGTAGGTCGTTGAGAGTGGACAGTTGTAGGAGAAAGAGAGTGGGCAGTTGTTGTAGGTGAGAGAGAGTGGGCAGTTGTAGGAGAAAGGGAGTGGGCAGTTGTAGGGGAAAGAGAGTGGGCAGTTGTTGTAGGTGAGTGAGAGTGGGCAGTTGCTCGAACAGGCAAAAATGGCCAGCAGCAAGAATGACCGAGGGTTTCTATGCAATGGCTACAAAGAAAGGAAGTGTTTGCGAATCGGCGGATTGTGAAATGGGCGAGGCAAAGTTGGTGGAAAAAGGGAAGAGTGGGCGAAAGTCGAGTGGGTTGAGGGTAAACGAACAGGAGGGAGAAAGAGGGAGAGAGGGGGGTCGGGGAAAGGCATAGGAAGAAAGAAAAATAGAGAGAGAGAGAGAGGGAGGGAGGAAGGAAGGAAGGAAGGGAGAGAAAGAGAGAGAGAAAGAGAGAGAGAGAGAGAGAGAAAGAGAGAGAGAGAGAGAGAGAGAGAGAGAGAGAGAGAGAGAGAGAGAGAGAGAGAGAGAGAGAGAGAGAGAGAGAGAGACCGAAAGCGAGAAGCGAGAGAATCGGGGCACAAGGAGAGAGGTCTGGTTCCGGCCAATCCCCCTCCCTCCCTCCCTCCCTCTCACCCTCCCTCTCTC
>NC_061848.1:26087314-26089814 GCF_019202785.1 Penaeus chinensis
GGTCCTTATCTGCCATTTCTAAGAATTTGGGGGAAAATGATAATCGTTATCTCAGGCCATGTGGTCCACCGCGTCTATATTTATGAAGTGTGTGCGTATGTGTGTATATGTACGTGTTTTTTTTTTTATCTCTCTGATATGGGAGTGAAGGCACCTAATTTGCCGACAGAGTAAATTTGCTAGCTGAAGATCCTTCGGGGAATACTGACTTGTGTATATACATATGCACAGATAGTTAGATAGACAGACAGATAGATAAATATATAGGATAGACAGATACAGACAGGCAAATAAAGATATGCATATAAGCATACTGGAGGTTGTATGCCTGTAATTTGCCAATCAAGCGGGGAATTGTATTCCTTATAAGGTAATATGGGAAACATTTCCCGTCAAATAAATATATTTATACAGGCACCCCCCATCCCCCGTCTGGATGCATCTTAATATAGATATAAACGTGTTGGTATTCTATTTGCAACGAGTGAAACATTAATACCATTACAATGACCTGGAGACCTAGATTTAAGTAATAAAAAAGATTAGATTAATATCGGTAGACTTGATTCTGTTAACATGCTCTATGCTTCGTAGGCATTCTGACATGAATACGCTACACATTGCTTAAAACCTCCATAAAACTACCCTCTTGTCTGATGAACAGGATAGATGATATTTCAGTGTTAAAGTGTCCCAAAGGAACATGAGGATTGTATAGTTTGTATCGGAGTAAAAAATGTATTACACATTGTTGATTTTTTATTTCGTTGCAGCAATATGGTGATCTGTTAAGCTGGATTATATTTGGAAACTGCATTTCAATATTAGGGTTTTATTACAATTTAATTTTGTGTTTCAGTTTGTACCTGAATCGGAACTGAATAACTGTAGAAGCAATAAGCACGAACCAAGTCATACAGCCGTGTTAAAAAATATAGTTCAGATATAAATATCACCATAAAATCCTCATTTTCACTGGGATAAAGCAGAGGGAAAAATATATTCCACCTCCTTAGTCTACTGTGTACTGAAGATAATCCAATCTCATATCAGAACTTCAATGCATTAACATTATTTCACTGATCAGTAGTGGAAGAGGGGGGGAGGGGGCAGGAGGAGGGGGGGTAGGGGAAGGGATAAAGAATAAGGGCCAAGGACAGAGGAAAGAGAGAGAGAGAGAGAGAGAGAGAGAGAGAGAGAGAGAGAGAGAGAGAGATAGAGAGAGAGAGGAAGAGAGAGAGAGAGAGAGAGAGAGAGAGAGAGAGAGAGAGAGAGAGAGAGAGAGAAAGCGAGGAGGAGGGACGCCGAATGATAATGAGAGAGTCACCCCTTGCACCATAACCGTAAATCAGCCAGCGTTGCCAGAGCCCGGAGGCCCAACGCAACTCCTAGGGGGGTCCCTTTTACACATGATCGGTCGCGATGAATAATTCCTAAATTTGTGTAAAATCCTTCCGTAACCCTTCTGGCAATAATTTCAGCTCTGACGTCACAAGACAAAGGAGGAACGGGCAAGGTCGCGCGAAATCTCCCCTAATCCATAACGAAAAGAAATAAAATATAACGGTGAATTATGTATCCGATTTTTTTGGCTCTCTGCCCAGCCTCTCTTAACTTACACACTTTGCAAAAAATCACACAAAAATTGATATATTTACACAGCCCTACAAGTAAACAGTGACACATAAAATAATTTACTGTATTTATATCAAAAGGAAATTATATAATTACTAAATTGCAGGAAACAATCGTCAGAAACTGATTTTATCAAAACGATCCCTACCTACGTCCCAAACTCACCCGGTTCTTACACATCCGCTCCCTGGGTCTCCTACAAAAAAAAATAAAAGGGTGAAAAAAACGAAATAAAGAAACAAAGCAAAAAAAATACCATATAACAACTTCACCATTGGTTATGCCGTTCCACGATGCAGCTTTTGGTGATGTATCGATCTGCGTATGAGGTGTGACATGAGGTTATGTGATGACATGTGGTGACGTGAGAGGAAAGAAAGGATCACATGGAATACTTCTTCTCTGTATTTCTCTCTCTTCTATTCTCTCTGTGCGGAGAATGGCGTATATACTCACATGTATTTACAGCATATATATTCACATTTGTATATATAAATTTATATACAGATCAATGAGAAGCTAGATACATTTACAGGCCGACGTCTAGAACTTGGTGGACCAAAAGGCGGCTAAATTTGGAGGGTTGGTGAATACGTTTTGAAAGGGGCACGTGGAAATATAGACATAGTATAGTTTGGACAATAACTTTAAACATATAGAATGAAACTGCCACAATAGGGGGGGGGGAGCCTAAGTTAACAACGGTTTTTTTTTGTTTTGTTTTTCTTGTGGTAATTCAGTGTTAAGTTTTAATTCCCCCCTTTAATACACGTACAAGAACCTGGTCATGACTGAAGTTAAAACTATGCTAGTGTTTCAGATTTTCTTGACAAGATTGCATATTTATTGATTTGTATTCACACTG
>NC_061848.1:26094814-26095919 GCF_019202785.1 Penaeus chinensis
GTGCGTGCGTGTGTGTGTATGTGTGTGTGTGTTTGTGTGTGTGTGTATGTATGTATGTATGTATGTATGTGTGTGTGTGTGTGCGTGCGGGTGCGTGTACGCGTGTTTGACTTAAAATATAATGCAGGTGTATATTACTATTACTAATACTAACATTAGTATCGTTGATGGTGGTAATGATGTGAGAAAAGTCCGTGTATACCTTACCAAGATGACGCATTCAACCAGTAAATCAACACCAGCGAGAAAGATCAGCTGTACACTAATCATAAAACAAATACTAGAAAAACACAGAAAAACAAACAAACATGACAAGGAAACACGCATTCAGAACGTCTTAAACATGACTCTTCCAAAAATTCTAGGATCGTGTGTATAAAAGAGCTTTTTAAATTGCATGTTTTATGTTGCAGGCCGAGAGGCTTTAAGTACAGGTATAACTGAAAAAATAAGTGAAAGCGATTGGTTTCGAGTCTGATTTAATAACCTCATCTCAAAGATCATATGGCTGAGGATACAGTTTAAATATGTCCGATATTACTTGGAGAATATAGTCATGAGCTCTGAGTCTCTCTCCCGGTCACACTGCCTTGGGATACATCTATGTTATGAGGATTCAAAGCCGCCCAACAGTATTGCCCGTTAATCTCTCAATCCTTCGTCATCAGGCAAAATGAGAATGCTTCATTGTTGTTCTTTCTCGAAGATACTAGAGCTACAGATATTATCCTTTTTCTACGGGGTGGTTTAACCTCTGCCTAGACCGGAAACTGCATGAATTACTATACAAATGCATTATCTTGTTGTTGTTGCTGTGCTTGTCCTAAAATTATTTTGAAAAGTTTACACAACTTAAGTCAGTGATCGAATTATAGGGATTTCTGCAGTAGCCTATTTCACTTGAGAATTGTTGTCTTTAAATTTGGCCAAAGGGATCATCTGAGTTGAAATGTCCAACCATCATATTCAATACATTATTTTATGCATTTGATTCCAACAATTGTATTATGGCACATAATATTAGGCAACCTACAGCTTATATCAAAATCAACAGACACGCATTTTGAAGGAAATAATTTGGGCGCTGTTTAAGTTCTCGAGTACA